>NW_024734654.1:0-24591 GCF_018991925.1 Homarus americanus | reverse complement strand
TAACAAAGTCCCATGATCGTGTATAACAAAGTCCCATAATCAGAATAACAAAGTCCCCTGATCGAGTATAACAAAGTCCCCTGTTCTAGTATAACAAAGTCCCTTGATCGAGTATAAGAAAGTCACGTAATCGAGTATAACAAAGTCCCCTGATCGAGTATAACAAAGGCCCCTGTTCGAGTATAACAAATTCCCCAGATCGAGTATAACAAATTCAACAGCTCGAGTATAACAAAGTTCCCTGATCGAGTATAACAAAGCCCTCTGATCGAGTATAACAAAGCCCCCTGATTGAGTATGAATAAAGCCCCCTTGTAGAGTATAACAAAGTCCCCTGGTCGAGTATACCAAAGTCCCATTATCGAGTAAAACAAAGGCCCCTGATCGAGTATAACAAAGGCCCCTGGTCGAGAATAACAAAGTCCCCTGATCGAGTATAACAAAGTCCCCTGGTCGAGTATAACAAAGTCCAATGATTGAGTATAAATAAAACCCTCCTGATCGAGTATATAACAAAGTCCCCTGATCGAGTATAAATAAATGTCCCCTTGTCGAGAATAACAAAGTCCCCTGATTGAGTTTAACAAAGCCCCCTCAGATCGAGTATACAAATTCCCCTGATCGAGTAAGTAATAAAGTCCTTAATCGAGTATGCGCAACAAAGCCCCCTGATCGAGAATAATGTCCCCTGGTCGAGTAAGGCAACAAAGTCCCCTTGATCGAGTATAACAAAGCCCCCTACTGAGCTTAACAAAACCCCTGATCGAGTATAAAAGCTCCTGGTCGAGTATATAAATAAATGTCCCCTGGTCGAGTAAAACAAAGTCCCATGATCGAATATAACAAAGGCTCCTTATCGAGCATAACAAAGGCCCCTGGTCGAGTATATCAAAGTCCCCTGATCGAGTATAACAAAGTCCCCTGATCGAGTATAACAAAGTCCTGTGCTCGAGAAGAAGAAGGCCCCTAATCGAGTATAACAAAGTCCTCTGATCGAGTATAACAAATTCCCCTGATCGAGTATAACAAAGTTCCCTGATCGAGTATTACAAAGCCCCCTGATCGAGTATAACAAAGTCCCCTGGTCGAGTATAACAAAGTAGCCTGAACGAATATAACAAAGTCCTGTGATCGAGTATAGCAAAGCCCCTTGATCGAGTATAATATAGCCCCCTGGTCGAGTATAACAAAGTCCCCTGGTCGAGTATAACAAATTCCCATTATCGAGTATAACATAGGCCCCTGATCGAGTATAAGAAAGGCCCCTAATCGACTATAACAAAGTCCCGTGGTCAAGTATAACAAATTCCCCTCATCAAGTATAACAAATTCCCCTGATCGAGTATAACAAAGCCCCATGATCGAGTATAACAGAGTCCCCTGGTCGAGTGTAACAAAGTCCCTTGATCGAGTATAACAAAGCTCTCTGATCGAGTACAACAAAGCTTCCTCATTGAGTATAAAAAAGCCCTCTGGTCGAGTTTAACAAAGTCCCATTATCGAGCGTAACAAAGGTCCCTGATCGAGTATAACAAAGGCCCCCTTATCGAGTACAACAAAGTACCCTGATCGAGTATAACAAAGTCCCCTGGTCGAATATAACAAAGTCCCCTGGCCGAGTATAAATAAAGTCCCTGATTGAGTATAAATAAAGCCCCTCAGGATCGAGTATATATATAACAAATTCTGACTGAGTATAACAAAGTCCCTGATCGAGTATAACAAAGTGCCCTGGTCGAGTATAACAAAGTTCCCTGATCGAGTATAACAAAGCCCCCTCATCGAGTATAACAAAGTCCCCTGGTCGACCATAACAAAGTCCCCTAATCGAGTATAACAAAGCCCCCTGATTGAGTATGAAAAAAGCCCCCTTGTCGAGTATAAAAAGGTCCCCTGGTCGAGTATAACAAAGGCCCCCTAATCGAGTACAACAAATTACCCTGATCGAGTATAACAAAGTCCCATGATCGAGTATAACAAAATCCCCTGGTCGAGTATAACAAAGTCCACTGATTGAATATAACAAAACCCCCTGATCGAGTATAACAAATTCCCCTGATCGAGTATAACAAAGTCCCCTGGTCGAGTATAACAAAGTCCCTGATTGAGTATAACGAAGCCCCCAGATCGAGTATATCAAATTCCCCAGATCGAGTATAACAAAGTCCCTCATCGAGTATAACAAAGCCCCCTGATCGAGTATAACAACGCTCCCTCATCGAGTTTAAAAAAAAACCCCGATCGAGTATAAAAAAGCTCCCTGGTCGAGTATAACAATGTCCCCTTGTCGAGTATAACAAAGTCCCATGATCGAATATAACAACACCCCCTCGTCGAGTATACAAAGTCCCCTGGTCGAGTATAACAAAGTCCCCTGATCGAGTATAACAAAGCCCCCTCATCGAGTTTAACAAAACCCACTGATCGAGCATAAAAAAGGTCCCTGGTTGAGTATAACAATGTCCCCTGGTCGAGTATAACAAAGTCCCATGATCGAATATAACAAAAGCTCCTTATCGAGCATAACAAAGGCCCCTCGTCGAGCATAACAAAGTCCCCTGATCGAGTATAACAAAGTCCCCTGATCGAGTATAACAAAGTCCCCTGATCGAGAATAAGAAAGGCCCCTAATCGAGTATAGCAAAGTCCTCTGATCGAGTATAACAAATTCCCCTGATCGAGTATAACAAAGTTCCCTGATGGAGTATTACAAAGCCCCCTGATCGAGTATAACAAAGTGCCCTGGTCGAGTATAACAAAGTTCCCTGATCGAATATAACAAAGCCCTGTGATCGAGTATAGCAAAGCCCCCTCATCGAGTATAAAAAAGCCCCCTGGTCGAGTATAACAAAGTCCCCTGGTCGAGTATAACAAAGTCCCATTATCGAGTATAACATAGGCCCCTGTCGAGTATAACAAAGGCCCCTAATCGAGTATAACAAAGTCCCCTGATCGACTATAACAAAGTCCCCTGGTCGAGTATAACAAATTCCCCTGATCGAGTATAACAAATTCCACTGATCGAGTATAACAAAGCCCCCTGATCGAGTATAACAAAGTCCCCTGGTCGAGTATAACAAAGTCCCCTGATCGAGTATAACAAAGCCCCTGTTCTAGTATAACAAAGTCCCCTGATCGAGTATAACAAAGTCCCCTGGTCGAGTATAAAAAAGTCCCCTGATCGAGTATAACAAAGTCCCTTGATCGTGTATAACAAAGTCCCATAATCAGAATAACAAAGTCCCCTGATCGAGTATAACAAAGTCCCCTGTTCTAGTATAACAAAGTCCCTGGATCGAGTATAATAAAGTCCCGTAATCGAGTATAACAAAGTCCCCTGATCGAGTATAACAAAGGCACCTGGTCGAGAATAACAAATTCCCCTGATCGAGTATAACAAATTCAACAGATCGAGTATAAGAAAGTTCCCTCATCGAGTATAACAAACCCCTCTGATCGAGTATAACAAAGCCCCCTGATTGAGTATGAAAAAAGCCCCCTTGTCGAGTATAACAAAGTCCCCTGGTCGAGTATAACAAAGTCCCATTATCGAGTAAAACAAAGGCTCCTGATCCAGTATAACAATGGCCCCTGGTCGAGAATAACAAAGTCCCCTGATCGAGTATAAGAAAGTCCCCTGGTCGAGAATAACAAATTCCACTGATTGAGTATAACAAAACCCCCTGATCGGGTATAACAAAGTCCCCTGATCGAGTATAACAATGTCCCCTTGTCGAGAATAACAAAGTCCCCTGATTGAGTATAACAAAGCCCCGAGATCGAGTATAACAAATTCCCCTGATCGATTATAATAAAGTCCCTAATCGAGTATAACAAAGCCCCCTGATCGGGAATAACAATGTCCCCTGGTCGAGTATAACAAAGTCCCCTGATCGAGTATAGCAAAGCCCCCTCATCGAGTTTAACAAAACCCCCTGATCGAGTATAAAAAAGCTCCCTGGTCGAGTATAACAATGTCCCCTGGTCGAGTAAAACAAAGTCCCATTATCGAGTATAACAAAGTCCCCTGTTCTAGTATAACAAAGTCCCTTGATCGAGTATAACAAAGTCCCTTGATCGTGTATAACAAAGTCCCATAATCAGAATAACAAAGTCCCTTGATCGAGTATAACAAAGTCCCCTGTTCTAGTATAACAAAGTCCCTTCATCGAGTATAATAAAGTCCCGTAATCGAGTATAACAAAGTCCCCTGATCGAGTATAACAAAGGCCCCTGGTCGAGAATAACAAATTCCCCTGATCGAGTATAACAAATTCAACAGATCGAGTATAACAAAGTTCCCTGATCGAGTATTACAAAGCCCCCTGATCGAGTATAACAAAGTCCCCTGGTCGAGTATAACAAAGTAGCCTGATCGAATATAACAAAGTCCTGTGATCGAGTATAGCAAAGCCCCCTGATCGAGTATAAAAAAGCCCCTTCGTCGAGTATAACAAAGTCCCCTGGTCGAGTATAACAAATTCCCATTATCGAGTATAACATAGGCCCCTCATCGAGTATAACAAAGGCCCCTAATCGAGTATAACAAAGTCCCCTGATCGACTATAACAAAGTCCCCTGGTCGAGTATAACAAATTCCCCTGATCGAGTATAACAAATTCCCCTGATCGAGTATAACAAAGCCCCCTCATCGAGTATAACAGAGTCCCCTGGTCGAGTGTAACAAAGTCCCTTGATCGAGTATAACAAAGCTCTCTGATCGAGTACAAAAAAGCTTCCTCATTGATTATAAAAAAGCCCTCTGGTCGAGTATAACAAAGTCCCATTATCGAGCGTAACAAAGGTCCCTGATCGAGTATAACAAAGGCCCCCTAATCGAGTACAACAAAGTACCCTGATCGAGTATAACAAAGTTCCCTGATCGAGTATAACAAAGTCCCATGATCGAGTATAACAAAGTCCCCTAATCGAGTATAACAAAGCCCTCTGATCGAGTATAACAAAGCCCCCTCATCGGGTATAGAAAAGCCCCCTGGTCGAGTATAACAAAGTCCCATGATCGAGTATAACAAAGGCTCTAAATTGAGTATAACAAAGGCTCCTGTCCAAAAAATATCACATTCCCCTGATCGAGTATAACAAAGTCCCCTGATCGAGTATAACAAAGCCCTCTGATCGAGTATAACAAAGCCCCCTGATCGAGTATAAAAAAAGCCCCTGGTCGAGTATAACAATGTCCCCTGGTCGAGTATAACAAAGTCCCATTATCGAGTATAACAAAGTCCCTGTTCTAGTATAACAACTCCCCTGATCGAGTATAGCAAAGTCCCCTGGTCGAGTAAAACAAAGTCCCTTGATCGAGTATAACAAAGTCCGATGATCGTGTATAACAAAGTCCCATAATTAGAATAACAAAGTCCCCTGATCGAGTATAACAAAGCCCCCTGTTCTGGTATAACAAAGTCCCTTGATCGAGTATAACAAAGTCCCGTAATCGAGTATAACAAAGTCCACTGATCGAGTATAACAAAGGCCCCTGGTCGAGTATAACAGATTCCTCTGATCGAGTATAACAAATTCCCCTGATCGAGTATAACAAAGTTCCCTGATCGAGTATAACAAAGCCCCCTCATCGAGTATAACAAAGTTCCCTGGTCGAGTATAACAAAGTCCACTGATTGAATATAACAAAACCCCCTGATCAAGTATAACAAATTCCCCTGATCGAGTATAACAAAGTCCCCTGGTCGAGTATAAAAAAGTCCCTGATTGAGTATAACGAAGCCCCCAGATCGAGTATAACAAATTCCCCTGATCGAGTATAACAAAGTCCCTCATCGAGTATAACAAAGCCCCCTGATCGAGTATAACAAAGTCCCCTGGTTGAGTATAACAAAGTCCCCTGATCGAGTATAACAACGCTCCCTCATCGAGTTTAACAAAACCCCCCGATCGAGTATAAAAAAGCTCCCTGGTCGAGTATAACAATGTCCCCTTGTCGAGTATAACAAAGTCCCATGATCGAATATAAGAAAACCCCCTCGTCGAGTATAACAACGTCCCCTGGTCGAGTATAACAAAGTCCCCTGATCGAGTATAACAAAGCACCCTCATCGAGTTTAACAAAACCCACTGATCGAGCATAAAAAAGCTCCCTGGTTGAGTATAACAATGTCCCCTGGTCGAGTATAACAAAGTCCCATGATCGAATATAACAAAGGCTCCTTATCGAGCATAACAAAGGCCGAGCATAACAAAGGCCCCTGGTCGAGTATAACAAAGTCCTGATCGAGTATATAACAAAGTCCCCTGATGCGAGTATAACAAAAGTCCCTGATCGAGAATAAGATAGGCCCCTAATCATGAGTTTAACAAAGTCTCCTTATTGAGTATAACAAATTCCCTCATCGAGTATAACAAAGCCCCCGGATTGAGTATAACAAAGTCCCCTGGTCGAGTATATGTAACAAAGAGTCCCTGTTCGAGTAAAAAAAGCCCCTGGTCGAGTATAACAAAGTCCCCTGGTCGAGTATAACAAAGTCCCATTATCGAGTATAACATAGGCCCTGATCGAGTATAACAAAGGCCCCTAATCGAGTATAACAAAGTCCCCTGATCGACTATAACAAAGTCCCCTGGTCGAGTATAACAAATTCCCCTGATCGAGTATAACAAATTCCACTGATCGAGTATAACAAAGCCCCCTGATCGAGTATAACAAAGACCCCTGGTCGAGTATAACAAAGTCCCCTGATCGAGTATAACAAAGCCCCTGTTCTAGTATAACAAAGTCCCCTGATCGAGTATAACAAAGTCCCCTGGTCGAGTATAAAAAAGTCCCCTGAAGAGGTAACAAAGTCCCATGATCATTGTATAACAAAATCCCATAATCAAGAATAACAAAAGTCCCTGATCAGTATAACAAAGTCCCTGTTCTAGTATAACAAAGTCCCTTGATCGAGTATAATAAAGTCCCGTAATCGAGTATAAGAAAGTCCCCTGATCGAGTATAACAAAGGCCCCTGGTCGAGAATAACAAATTCCCCTGATCGAGTATAACAAAATCAACAGATCGAGTATAACAAAGTTCCCTGATCGAGTATAACAAAGCCCTCTGATCGAGTATAACAAAGCCCCCTGACTGAGTATGAAAAAAGCCCCCTTGTCGAGTATAACAAAGTCCCCTGGTCGAGTATAACAAAGTCCCATTATCGAGTAAAACAAAGGCTCCTGATCGAGTATAACAATGGCCCCTGGTCGAGAATAACAAAGTCCCCTGATCGAGTATAACAAAGTCCCCTGGTCGAGTATAACAAATTCCCCTGATCGAGTATAACAAAGTCCCCTGTCGAGTATAACAAAGTCCACTGATTGAGTATAACAAAACCCCCTGATCGAGTATAACAAAGTCCCCTGATCGAGTATAACAATGTCCCCTTGTCGAGAATAACAAAGTCCCCTGATTGAGTATAACAAAGCCCCCAGATCGAGTATAACAAATTCCCCTGATCGAGTATAATAAAGTCCCTAATCGAGTATAACAAAGCCCCCTGATCGAGAATAACAATGTCCCCTGGTCGAGTATAACAAAGTCCCCTGATCGAGTATAACACAGCCCCCTCATCGAGTTTAACAAAACCCCTTGATCGAGTATAAAAAAGCTCCCTGGTCGAGTATAACAATGTCCCCTAATCGAGTATAACAAAGTCCCATGATCGAATATAACAAAAGGCTCCTTATCGAGCATAACAAAGGCCCCTTGTCGAGTATAACAAAGTCCCCTGATCGAGTATAACAAAGTCCCCTGATCGAGTATAACAAAGTCCTCTGCTCGAGAAGAAGAAAGGCCCCTAATCGAGTATAATAAAGTCCTCTGATCGAGTATAACAAATTCCCCTGATCGAGTATAACAAAGTTCCCTGATCGAGTATTACAAAGCCCTCTGATCGAGTATAACAAAGTCCCCTGGTCGAGTATAACAGAGTCCCCTGGTCGAGTGTAACAAAGTCCCTTGATCGAGTATAACAAAGCTCTCTGATCGAGTACAACAAAGCTTCCTCATTGAGTATAAAAAAGCCCTCTGGTCGAGTATAACAAAGTCCCATTTTCGAGCGTAACAAAGGTCCCTGATCGAGTATAACAAAGGCCCCCTAATCGAGTACAACAAAGTACCCTGATCGAGTATAACAAAGTCCCCTGGTCGAGTATAACAAAGTCCCATGATCAAGTATAACAAAGTCCCATAATCAGAATAACAAAGTCCCCTGATCGAGTATAACAAAGTCCCCTGTTCTAGTATAACAAAGTCCCTTGATTGAGTATAACAAAGTCCCCTGATCGAGTATAAAAGGCCCCTGGTGGAATATAACAAATTCCCCTGGTCGAGTATAACAAATTCCCCTGATCGAGTATAACAAAGCCCCCTCATCGAGTATAACAAAGTCCCCTGGTCGAGCATAACAAAGTCCCCTGATCGAGTATAACAAAGCCCTCTGATCGAGTATAACAAAGCCCTCTGATTGAGTATGAAAAAAACCCCTGGTCGAGTATAACAAAGTCCCCTGGTCGAGTATAACAATTCCCCTGATCGAGTATAACAAAGTTCCCTGATCGAGTATAACAAAGCCCCCTGATTGAGTATGAAAAAAGCCCCCTTGTTGAGCATAACAAAGTCCCCTGGTCGAGTATAACAAAGTCCCATTATCGAGTAAAACAAAGGCCCCTCATCGAGTATAACAAAGGCCCATGGTCGAGTATAACAAAGTCCCCTAACCGAGTTTAACAAAGTCACCTGATCGAGTATAACAAAGTCCCCTGATCGAGTATAACAAAATCCCCTGATTGAGTATAACAAAGCCCCCTGATCGAGTATAACGAAGTCCAATGATTGAGTATAACAAAGCCCCCTGATCGAGTATAACAATTCCCCTGATCGAGTATAACAAAGTTCCCTGGTCGAGTATTACAAAGCCCCCTTATCGAGTATAACAAAGTTCCATGGACGAGTATAACAAAGTCCCCTGATCGAATATAACAAAGCCCTCTGATCGAGTATAACAAAGTCCCCTGATTGAGTATAATAAAAAGCCCCCTGACGAGTATAACAAAGTCCCCCGAATATAACAAAGCCCTTATCGAGTATAACATAGGCCCCTCATCGAGTATAACAAAGGCCCCTAATCGATTATAACAAAGTCCCCTGATCGACTATAACAAAGTCCCCTGGTCGAGTATAACAAATTCCCCTCATCGAGTATAACAAAGCCCCCGGATTGAGAATAACAAAGTCCCCTGGTCGAGTATAATAAAGTCCCCTGATCGAGTATAAAAAAGCCCCTTGGTCGAGTATAACAATGTCCCCTGGTCGAGTATAACAAGTCCCATTATCGAGTATAACAAAGGCCCCTGATCGAGTATAACAAAGGCCCCTGGTCGAGTATAACAAAGTCCCCTGATCGAGTATAACAAATTCCCCTGATCGAGTATAACAAAGTCCACTGATCGAGTATAACAAACATTCCTGATCGAGTATAACAAAGTTCCCTGATCGAGTATAACAAAGTCCCCTGATCGAGTATGACAAAGTCCCTTGATCGAGTATAACAAAGTCCCCTGTTCGAGTATAACAAAGTTTCTAATTGAGTATAACAAAGCCCACTGTCGAGTATAACAAAGTCCCCTGGTCGAGTATAACAAAGTCCCCTTATCGAATATAAAAAGGCCCTTGATCAAGTATAACAAAGTTCCCTAATTGAGTATAACAAAGCCCCCTCGTCGAGTATAACAAAGTCCCCTCGTCGCGTATAACAAAGCCCTCTAATCGAGTATAAGAAAGCCCCCTGATCGCGTGTAAAAAAAGCCCCCTTGTCGAGTATAACAAAGTCCCCTGGTCGAGTATAACAAAGTCCCTTTATCGAGTATAACAAAGGCCCCTGATCGAGTATAACAAAGGCCCCTGGTCGAGTATAACAAAGTCCCCTGATCGAGTATAACAAAATCCCCTGATCGAGTATAACAAAGTCCCCTGATCGAGTATAACAAAGTCCCCTGATCGCGTAAAACAACCACCCCTGATCGAGTATAACAAAGTCCCCTAATCGAGTATGACAAAGTCCCCTGATCGAGTATAACAAAGTTCCCTGTTCGAGTATAACAAAGTTTCTAATTGAGTATAACAAAGCCCCCTCGTCGAGTATAACAAAGTCCCCTGGTCGAGCATAACAAAGTCCCCTGATCGAGTGTAACAAAGCCCCCTCCTCGAGTATAAAAAACCCCTCTGGTCGAGTATAACAAAGACCCATGATCGAGTATAACAAAGGCCCCGAATCGAGTATAACAAAGGCCCCTGTCCAAAAAATAACAAGGTCCCCTGATTGAGTATAACAAAGTCCCCTGATCGAGTATAACAAAGTCCGCTGATCGAGTTCAACAAAGTCACCTGAAAGGGTATAAGAAAGTCCCCTGATCGAGTATAAAAAATTACCCTTAGTGAGAATAAAAAAGTCCCCTGATTGAGTATAACAAAGCCCTCTGATCGAGTATAGCAAAACCCATGATCGAGTATAAAAAAGTCCCCTGATCGAGTGTAACAAAGTCCCCTTATCGAGTATAATAAAGCCCCCTGATCGAGTAAAACAAAGTCCCCTGATTGAGTATAACAAAGTTCCCTGATCGAGTATAAGAAAGACCCCTGTTCGGGTATAACAAAGTCCCCTGGTCGAGTATAACAAAGTCCCCTGATGGAGTATAATAAGGCCCTCTGATCGAGTATAACAAAGCCCCCTGATCGAGTATAACAAAGGCCCCTAATCGAGTATAACAAAGTCCCCTGATCGAGCATAACAAAGACCCCTGATCGAGTATAACAAAGGCACTGATCGAGTATAACAAATTCCCCAGATCGAGTATAAAAAAGTCCCCTGATCGAGTATAACAAAGGCTCCTTATCGAGCATAACAAAGGCCCCTGGTAGAGTATAACAAAGTCCCTTGATCGAATATAACAAAGCCCTCTGATCGAGTATAGCAAAGCCCCCTGATCGAGTATAAAAAAGCCTCCTCGTCGAGTATAACAAAGTCCCGTGGTCGAGTATAATAAAGTCCTATTATCGAGTATAACATAGGCCCCTGATCGAGTATAACTAAGTCCCCTGGTCGAGTATAACAAATTCCCCTGGTCGAGTATAACAAAGTCCCCTGATCGAGTATAACAAAGCCCTCTAATCGAGTATAACAAAGCCCCCTAATCGAGTATAAAAAAAGCCCCCTGATCGAGTATAACGATGTCCCCTGGTCGAGTATAACAAAGTCCCATTATCGAGTATAACAAAGTCCCTGTTCTTGTATAAGAAAGTTTCCTGATCGAGTATAACAAAGTCCCCTGGTCGAGTATAACAAAGTCCACTGATCGAGTATAACAAAGTCCCATGATCGAGTATAACAAAGTCCCATAATCAGAATAACAAAATCCCCTGATCGAGTATAACAAAGGCCCCTGATCGAGTATAACAAAGTCCCCTGATCGAGTATAACAAAGTCCCCTGATCGCGTAAAACAACCACCCCTGATCGAGTATAACAAAGTCCCCTGATCGAGTATGACAAAGTCACCTGATCGAGTATAACAAAGCCCCCTCGTCGAGTATAACAAAGTCCCCTGATCGAGTATGACAAAGTCCCCTGATCGAGTATAACAAAGTTCCCTGTTCGAGTATAATAAAGTCCCCTGGTCGAGTATAACAAAGTTTCCTGTTCGAGTATAACAAAGTCCCCTGGTCGAGTATAACAAAGTCCCATGATCGAGTATAACAAAGGCCCCTGTCCAAAAAATAACAAGGTCCCCTGATTGAGTATAACAAAGTCCCCTGATCGAGTATAACAAAGTCCGCTGATCGAGTTCAACAAAGTCACCTGATCAGGTATAAGAAAGTCCCCTGATCGAGTATAAAAAAGTACCCTTAGTGAGAATAAAAAAAAACCCTGATTGAGTATAACAAAGCCCTCTGATCGAGTATAGCAAAACCACAGATCGAGTATAAAAAAGTCCCCTGATCGAGTGTAACAAAGTCCCTTATCGTGAAAGGCGAAAGCCCCCTGATCGAGTATAAATAAAGTCCCTGATTGAGTATAAATAAAGGCACTGATCGAGTATATAACAAATTCCCCTGGATCGAGCAACAGTTCCCTGATGGAGTATATGTCTCTGATCGAGTATAACAAAGCCTGGATCGGTATAACAAAGGCCCTCATCGAAAGCAAGTAACAAAGACCCCCTGATCGGTATAACAAAGTCCCTTGGTCGAGAGGCAAAGTCCCCTGATCGGGAGGTAACAAAGGCACCATCGAGTATACAAATTCCCCAGATCGAGTATAACAAACTCCTGATCGAGTATAACAAAGGCTCCCTTTATCGATATAACAGCGCCCTGGTCGAGTATAACAAAGTCCCTGATCGAATATAACAAAGCCTCTGATCGGCGCATAACAAAGTCCCCTGATCGAGTATAACAAATTCCCCTGATCGAGTATAACAAAGTCCACTGATCGAGTATAACAAACATTCCTGATCGAGTATAACAAAGTTCCCTGATCGAGTATAACAAAGTCCCCTGATCGAGTATGACAAAGTCCCTTGATCGAGTATAACAAAGTCCCCTGTTCGAGTATAACAAAGTTTCTAATTGAGTATAACAAAGCCCACTCGTCGAGTATAACAAAGTCCCCTGGTCGAGTATAACAAAGTCCCCTTATCGAATATAAAAAGGCCCTTGATCAAGTATAACAAAGTTCCCTAATTGAGTATAACAAAGCCCCCTCGTCGAGTATAACAAAGTCCCCTCGTCGCGTATAACAAAGCCCTCTAATCGAGTATAAGAAAGCCCCCTGATCGTGTGTAAAAAATGCCCCCTGGTCGAGTATAACAAAGTCCCCTGGTCGAGTATAACAAAGTCCCTTTATCGAGTATAACAAAGGCCCCTGATCGAGTATAACAAAGGCCCCTGGTCGAGTATAACAAAGTCCCCTGATCGAGTATAACAAAATCCCCTGATCGAGTATAACAAAGTCCTCTGATCGAGTATAACAAAGTCCCCTGATCGCGTAAAACAACCACCCCTGATCGAGTATAACAAAGTCCCCTGATCGAGTATGACAAAGTCCCCTGATCGAGTATAACAAAGTTCCCTGTTCGAGTATAACAAAGTTTCTAATTGAGTATAACAAAGCCCCCTCGTCGAGTATAACAAAGTCCCCTGGTCGAGCATTACAAAGTCCCCTAATCGAGTATAACAAAGCCCCCTCATCGAGTATAAAAAACCCCTCTGGTCGAGTATAACAAAGTCCCATGATCGAGTATAGCAAAGGCCCCGAATCGAGTATAACAAAGGCCCCTGTCCAAAAAAAAACAAGGTCCCCTGATTGCGTATAACAAAGTCCCCTGATCGAGTATAACAAAGTCCGCTGATCGAGTTCAACAAAGTCACCTGAACGGGTATAAGAAAGTCCCCTGATCGAGTATAAAAAATTACATTTAGTGAGAATAATTAGTCCCCTGATTGAGTATAACAAAGCCCTCTGATCGAGTATAGCAAAACCCATGATCGAGTATAAAAAAGTCCCCTGATCGAGTGTAACAAAGTCCCCTGATCGAGTATAACAAAGCCTCCTTATCGAGCATAACAAAGGCCCCTGGTCGAGTATAACAAAGTCCCTTGATCGAATATAACAAAGCCCTCTGATCGAGTATAGCAAAGCCCCCTGATCGAGTTTAAAAAAAGCCTCCTGGTCGAGTATAACAAAGTCCCGTGGTCGAGTATAATAAAGTCCTATTATCGAGTATAACATAGGCCCCTGATCGAGTATAACTAAGTCACCTGGTCGAGTATAACAAATTCCCCTGGTTGAGTATAACAAAGTCCCCTGATCAAGTATAACAAAGCCCTCTGATCGAGTATAACAAAGCCCCCTAATCGAGTATAAAAAAAAGCCCCCTGGTCGAGTATAACAATGTCCCCTGGTCGAGTATAACAAAGTCCCATTATCGAGTATAACACAGTCCCTGTTCTTGTATAAGAAAGTTTCCTGATCGAGTATAACAAAGTCCCCTGGTCGAGTATAACAAAGTCCACTGATCGCGTAAAACAACCACCCCTGATCGAGTATAACAAAGTCCCCTGATCGAGTATGACAAAGTCCCCTGATCGAGTATAACAAAGTTCCCTGTTCGAGTATAACAAAGTTTCTAATTGAGTATAACAAAGCCCCCTCGTCGAGTATAACAAAGTCCCCTGATCGAGTATGACAAAGTCCCCTGATCGAGTATAACAAAGTTTCCTGTTCGAGTATAACAAAGTCCCCTGGTCGAGTATAACAAAGTCCCATGATCGAGTATAACAAAGGCCCCTGTCCAAAAAATAACAAGGTCCCCTGATTGAGTATAACAAAGTCCCCTGATCGAGTATAACAAAGTCCGCTGATCGAGTTCAACAAAGTCACCTGATCAGGTATAAGAAAGTCCCCTGATCGAGTATAAAAAAGTACCCTTAGTGAGAATAAAAAAAAACCCTGATTGAGTATAACAAAGCCCTCTGATCGAGTATAGCAAAACCACAGATCGAGTATAAAAAAGTCCCCTGATCGAGTGTAACAAAGTCCCCTTATCGAGTATAATAAAGCCCCCTGATCGAGTATAACAAAGTCCCCTGATTGAGTATAACAAAGGCACTGATCGAGTATAACAAATTCCCCAGATCGAGTATAACAAAGTCCCCTGATCGAGTATAACAAAGTTCCCTGATGGAGTATAATAAGGCCCTCTGATCGAGTATAACAAAGCCCCCTGATCGAGTATAACAAAGGCCCCTAATCGAGTATAACAAAGTCCCTTCATCGAGCATAACAAAGACCCCTGATCGAGTATAACAAAGTCCCTTGGTCGAGTATAACAAAGTCCCCTGATCGAGTATAACAAAGGCACTGATCGAGTATAACAAATTCCCCAGATCGAGTATAACAAAGTCCCCTGATCGAGTATAACAAAGGCTCCTTATCGAGCATAACAAAGGCCCTGGTCGAGTATAACAAAGTACCCTGATCGAATATAACAAAGCCCTCTGATCGAGTATAGCAAAGCCCCCTGATCGAGTATAAAAATGCCCCCTGGTCGAGTATAACAAAGTCCCCTGGTCGAGTATAACAAAGTCCTATTATCGAGTATAACATAGGCCCCTGATCGAGTATAACTAAGTCCCCTGGTCGAGTATAACAAATTCCCCTGGTCGAGTATAACAAAGTCCCCTGATCGAGTATAACAAAGCCCTCTGATCGAGTATACCATGCCCCCTGATTGAGTATGAAAAAAGCCCCGTTGTCGAGTATAACAAAGTCCCCTGGTCGAGTATAACAAAGTCCCATTATCGAGTAAAACAAAGGCCCCTGATCGAGTATAACAAAGGCCCCTGGTGGAGTATAACAAAGTCCCCTGATCGAGTTTAACAAAGTCACCTGATCGCGTATAACAAAGTCCCTTGATCGAGTATAACAAAGTCCCCTAATTGAGTATAATCAAAGTCCCCTGATCGAGTAAAAAGCCCCCCTGAAGTAAAAAAAGCCCCCCAATCCCCCTGTCGAGTATAACAAAGTCCCATTATCGAGTATAAAAGTCCCTGTTCTAGTATAACAAACTCCCCTGATCGAGTATAACAAAGTATAACAAAGTCCCCTGATCGAGTATAACAAAGATCAGAATAACAAAGTCCCCTGATCGAGGTATAACAAAGTCCCTTGATCGAGTATAACAACGTCCCCTGATCGAGTATAACAAAGGCCCCTGGTCGAGTATAAAAAATTCCCCTTATCGAGTATAACAAATTCCCCTGATCGAGTATAACAAATTCCCCTGGACGAGTATAACAAATTCCCCTGATCGAGTATAACAAAGTTCCCTGATCGAGTATAACAAAACCCCCTCATCGAGTATAACAAATTCCCTTGGTCGAGCATAACAAAGTCCCCTGATCGAGTATAACAAAGCCCTCTGATCGAGTATAACAAAGCCCCCAGATTGAGTATGAAAAAAGCCCCCTTGTGGAGTATAACAAAGTCCCCTGGTCGAGTATAACAAAGTCCCATTATCGAGTAAAACAAAGGCCTCTGATCGAGTATAACAAAGGGCCCTGGTCGAGTATAACAAAGTCCCCTGATCGAGTTTAACAAAGTCACCTGATCGCGAATAACAAAGTCCCCTGATCGAGTGTAACAAAGTCCCCTAATTGAGTATAACAGAGTCCCCTAATCGAGTATAACAAATCCCTCTGATCGAGTATAACAAAGCCCCCTCATCGGGTATAGAAAAGCCCTCTGGTCGAGTATAACAAAGCCCCCAGGTCGAGTATAAAAAAGCCCCCTGGTCGAGTATAACAATGTCCCCTGATCGAGTATAACAAAGGCCCCTGGTCGAGTATACCAGATTCATCTGATCGAGTATAACAAATTCCCCTGATCGAGTATAACAAAGTTCCCTGATCGAGTATAACAAAGCCCCCTCATCTAGTATAACAAAGTCCCCTGGTCGAGCATGACAAAGTCCCCTAATCGAGTATAACAAAGCCCCTGATTGAGTATGAAAAAAGCCTCCTTATCGAGTATAAAAAGGTCCCCTGGTCGAGTATAACAAAGGCCTCCTAATCGAGTACAACAAATTACCCTGATCGAGAATAACAAAGTCCCCTCATCGAGTATAACAAAACCCCCTGATCGAGTATATCAAAGTCCCCTGATTGAGTATAACAAAGTCCTTGGTCGAGTATAACAAAGTCCCCTGATTGAGTATAACGAAGCCCCCAGATCGAGTATAACAAATTCCCCTGATCGAGTATAACAAAGTCCCTGATCGAGTATAACAAAGCCACCTGATCGAGTATAACAAAGTCCCCAGGTCGAGTATAACAAACTCCCCTCACCGAGTATAACAACGCTCCCTCATCGAGTTTAACAAAACCCCCCGATCGAGTATAAAAAAGCTCCCTGGTCGAGTATAACAATGTCCCCTGGTAGAGTATAACAAAGTCCCATGATCGAATATAACAAAACCCCCTCATCGAGTATAACAAAGTCCTCTGGTCGAGTATAACAAAGTCCCCTCATCGAGTATAACAAAGCCCCCACATCGAGTTTAACAAAACCCCCTGATCGAGTATAAAAAAGCTCCCTGTCGAGTATAACAATGTCCCCTGGTCTAGTATAACAAAGTCCCATGATCGAATATAACAAAGGCTCCTTTTCGAGCATAACAAAGGCCCCTGGTCGAGTATAACAAAGTCCCCTGATCGAGTATAACAAAGTCCCCTGATCGAGTATAACAAAGTCCCCTGATCGAGAATAAGAAAGGCCCCTAATCGAGTATAACAAAGTCCTCTGATCGAGTATAACAAATTCCCCTGACCGAGTATAAGAAAGTTCCCTGATGGAGTATTACAAAGCCCCCTGATCGAGTATAACAAAGTGCCCTGGTCGAGTATAACAAAGCCCCCTCATCGAGTATAACAAAGTCCCCTGGTCGACCATAACAAAGTCCCCTAATCGAGTATAACAAAGCCCCCTGATTGAGTATGAAAAAAGCCCCCTTGTCGAGTATAAAAAGGTCCCCTGGTCGAGTATAACAAAGGCCCCCTAATCGAGTACAACAAATTACCCTGATCGAGTATAACAAAGTCCCCTGATCGAGTATAACAAAATCCCCTGGTCGAGTATAACAAAGTCCACTGATTGAATATAACAAAACCCCCTGATCGAGTATAACAAATTCCCCTGATCGAGTATAACAAAGTCCCCTGGTCGAGTATAACAAAGTCCCTGATTGAGTATAACGAAGCCCCCAGATCGAGTATATCAAATTCCCCTGATCGAGTATAACAAAGTCCCTCATCGAGTATAACAAAGCCCCCTGATCGAGTATAACAAAGTCCCCTGGTCGAGTATAACAAAGTCCCCTGATCGAGTATAACAACGCTCCCTCATCGAGTTTAAAAAAAAACCCCGATCGAGTATAAAAAAGCTCCCTGGTCGAGTATAACAATGTCCCCTTGTCGAGTATAACAAAGTCCCATGATCGAATATAACAACACCCCCTCGTCGAGTATAACAAAGTCCCCTGGTCGAGTATAACAAAGTCCCCTGATCGAGTATAACAAAGCCCCCTCATCGAGTTTAACAAAACCCACTGATCGAGCATAAAAAAGCTCCATGGTTGAGTATAACAATGTCCCCTGGTCGAGTATAACAAAGTCCCATGATCGAATATAACAAAGGCTCCTTATCGAGCATAACAAAGGCCCCTCGTCGAGCATAACAAAGTCCCCTGATCGAGTATAACAAAGTCCCCTGATCGAGTATAACAAAGTCCCCTGAACGAGAATAAGAAAGGCCCCGAATCGAGTATAACAAAGTCCTCTGATCGAGTATAACAAATTCCCCTGATCGAGTATAACAAAGTTCCCTGATGGAGTATTACAAAGCCCCCTGATCGAGTATAACAAAGTGCCCTGGTCGAGTATAACAAAGTTCCCTGATCGATTATAACAAAGCCCTGTGATCGAGTATAGCAAAGCCCCCTCATCGAGTATAAAAAAGCCCCCTGGTCGAGTATAACAAAGTCCCCTGGTCGAGTATAACAAAGTCCCATTATCGAGTATAACATAGGCCCCTGATCGAGTATAACAAAGGCCCCTAATCTAGTATAACAAAGTCCCCTAATCGACTATAACAAAGTCCCCTGGTCGACTATAACAAATTCCCCTGATCGAGTATAACAAATTCCACTGATCGAGTATAACAAAGCCCCCTGATCGAGTATAACAAAGTCCCCTGGTCGAGTATAACAAAGTCCCCTGATCGAGTATAACAAAGCCCCTGTTTTAGTATAACAAAGTCCCCTCATCGAGTATAACAAAGTCCCCTGGTCGAGTATAAAAAAGTCCCCTGATCGAGTATAACAAAGTCCCTTGATCGTGTATAACAAAGTCCCATAATCAGAATAACAAAGTCCCCTGATCGAGTATAACAAAGTCCCCTGTTCTAGTATAACAAAGTCCCTTGATCGAGTATAATAAAGTCCCGTAATCGAGTATAACAAAGTCCCCTGATCGAGTATAGCAAAGGCCCCTGGTCGAGAATAACAAATTCCCCTGATCGAGTATAACAAATTCAACAGATCGAGTATAACAAAGTTCCCTGATCGAGTGTAACAAAGCCCTCTGATCGAGTATAACAAAGCCCCCTGATTGAGTATGAAAAAAGCCCCCTTGTCGAGTATAACAAAGTCCCCTGGTCGAGTATAACAAAGTCCCATTATCGAGTAAAACAAAGGCTCCTGATCGAGTATAACAATGGCCCCTGGTCGAGAATAAGAAAGTCCCCTGATCGAGTATAAGAAAGTCCCCTGGTCGAGTATAACAAATTCCACTGATTGAGTATAACAAAACCCCCTGATCGAGTATAACAAAGTCCCCTGATCGAGTATAACAATGTCCCCTTGTCGAGAATAACAAAGTCCCCTGATTGAGTATAACAAAGCCCCCAGATCGAGTATAACAAATTCCCCTGATCGATTAAAATAAAGTCCCTAATCGAGTATAACAAAGCCCCCTGATCGAGAATAACAATGTCCCCTGGTCGAGTATAACAAAGTCCCCTGATCGAGTATAACAAAGCCCCCTCATCGAGTTTAACAAAACCCCCTGATTGAGTATAAAAAAGCTCCCTGGTCGAGTATAACAATGTCCCCTGGTCGAGTATAACAAAGTCCCATGATCGAATATAACAAAGGCTCCTTATCGAGCATAACAAAGGCCCCTGGTCGAGTATAACAAAGTCCCCTGATCAAGTATAACAAAGTCCCCTGATCGAGTATAACAAAGTCCTCTGCTCGAGAAGAAGAAGGCCCCTAATCGAATATAACAAAGTCCTCTGATCGAGTATAACAAATTCCCCTGATCGAGTATAACAAAGTTCCCTGATCGAGTATTACAAAGCCCCCTGATCGAGTATAACAAAGTCCCCTGGTCGAGTATAACAAAGTAGCCTGATCGAATATAACAAAGTCCTGTGATCGAGTATAGCAAAGCCCCCTGATCGAGTATAAAAAAGCCCCCTGGTCGAGTAACAAAGTCCCCTGGTCGAGTATAACAAATTCCCATTATCGAGTATAACATAGGCCCCTGATCGAGTATAACAAAGCCCTCAATGAGTATAACAAAGTCCCCTGGTCGAGTATACGTCCCTTTATCGAATATAAAAGGTCTTGATCAAGTATAACAAAGTTCCCTTTAATTGAGTATAACAGCGCCCCTGATCGAGTATAACAAAGGCCCCTATCGAGTATAACAAAGTCCCTGATCGAGTATAAATAAATTCCACTGGACGAGTATATAACATTCCTGATCGAGTATAAACAAAGTTCCCTGATCGAGTATAACAAAGTCCCCTGATGGAGTATGACAAAGTCCCTTGATCGAGTATAACAAAGTCCCCGGTTCGAGTATAACAAAGTTTCTAATTGAGTATAACAAAGCCCCCTCGTCGAGTATAACAAAGTCCTTTGGTCGAGTATAACAAAGTCCCCTTATCGAATATAAAAAGGCCCTTGATCAAGGATAACAAAGTCCCCTAATTGAGTATAACAAAGCACCCTCGTCGAGTAAAACAAAGTCCCCTAGTCGAGTATAACAAAGCCCCCTGATCGAGTATAAGAAAGCCCCCTGATCGCGTGTAAAAAAGCCCCCTGGTCGAGTATAACAAAGTCCCCCGGTCGAGTTTAACAAAGTCCCTTTATCGAGTATAACAAAGGCCCCTGATCGAGTATAACAAAGGCCCTGGTCGAGTATAACAAAGTCCCATTATCGAGTAAATTACAGGCCCCTAGATCGAGAGAAGGCCCCTAATCGAGTATAACAAAGTCCCCTGATCGACTATAACAAAGTCCCCTGATCGATTATAACAAATTCCCCTGATCGAGTATAACAAATTCCCCTGATCGAGTATAACAAAGCCCCCTGATCGAGTATAACAGAGTCCCCTGGTCGAGTGTAACAAAGTCCCTTGATCGAGTATAACAAAGCTCTCTGATCGAGTACAACAAAGCTTCCTCATTGAGTATAAAAAAGCCCTCTGGTCGAGTATAACAAAGTCCCATTATCGAGCGTAACAAAGGTCCCTAATTGAGTATAACAAAGGCCCCCTAATCGAGTACAACAAAGTACCTGATCGAGTATAACAAAGTCCCCCGGTCGAGTATAACAAAGTCCCATTATCAGCAAAACAGCGTCTCCCATCGAGTAAGGGCAACAGTGCCCCTGGTCGAGTATAAATGTTCCTGGTCGAGTATAACAAAGTCCCCTGTTCAGTATAACAAAGTCCTTGATACCGAGTATAACAAAGTCCCGTAATCGAGTATAGCAAAGTCCCATGCTCGAGTATAACAAAGTTCCCTGATCGAGTATAACAAAGTCCCATGATCGAGTATAACAAAGTCCCCTAATCGAGTATAACAAAGCCCTCTGATCGAGTATAACAAAGCCCCCTCATCGGGTATAGAAAAGCCCTCTGGTCGAGTAAAACAAAGTCCCATGATCGAGTATAACAAAGGCTCCAAATTGAGTATAACAAAGGCTCCTGTCCAAAAAAAACACATTCCCCTGATCGAGTATAACAAAGTCCCCTGATCGAGTATAACAAAGCCCTCTGATCGAGTATAATAAAGCCCCCTGATCGAGTATAAAAAAGCCCCCTGGTCGAGTATAACAATGTCCCCTAGTCGAGTATAACAAAGTCCCATTATCGAGTATAACAAAGTCCCTGTTCTAGTATAACAAACTCCCCTGATCGAGTATAGCAAAGTCCCCTGGTAGAGTAAAACAAAATCCCCTGATCGAGTATAACAAAGTTCCATGATTGTGTATAACAAAGTCCCATAATTAGAATAACAAAGTCCCCTGATCGAGCATAACAAAGCCCTCTGTTCTGGTATAACAAAGTCCCTTGATCGAGTATAACAAAGTCCCGTAATCGAGTATAACAAAGTCCCCTGATCGAGTATAACAAAGGCCCCTGGTCGAGTATAACAGATTCCTCTGATCGAGTATATAACAAATTCCCCTGATCGAGTATAACAAAGTTCCCTGATCGAGTATAACAAAGCCCCCTTATCGAGTATAACAAAGTCCCCTGGTCGAGCATAACAAAGTCCCCTAATCGAGTATAACAAAGCCCCCTGATTGATTATGAAAAAAGCCCCCTTGTCGAGTATAAAAAGGTCCCCTGGTCGAGTATAAGAAAGGCCCTAATCGAGTACATGCCAAATAAATTCCTGATCGGGAGAGCAACAATTCCCCTGATCGAGTAAACAAAGTCCCTGGTCGAGTATAACAAAGTCCCTAATTGAGTATAAATAGCCCCCCAGATCGAGTATAATAAATTCTGATCGAGAGCAATAAAGTCCCCTGATCGAAAGGCAACAGCTCTGATCGAGAGCACAAAGTCCCCTGGTCGAGTGGCAATGCCCCTTGATCGAGGCAATAAAGCCTCATCGAGTATAACAAAGTCCCCTGGTCGACCATAACAAAGTCCCCTAATCGAGTATAACAAAGCCCCCTGATTGAGTATGAAAAAAGCCCCCTTGTCGAGTATAAAAAGGTCCCCTGGTCGAGTATAACAAAGGCCCCCTAATCGAGTACAACAAATTACCCTGATCGAGTATAACAAAGTCCCCTGATCGAGTATAACAAAATCCCCTGGTCGAGTATAACAAAGTCCACTGATTGAATATAACAAAACCCCCTGATCGAGTATAACAAATTCCCCTGATCGAGTATAACAAAGACCCCTGGTCGAGTATAACAAAGTCCCTGATTGAGTATAACGAAGCCCCCAGATCGAGTATATCAAATTCCCCTGATCGAGTATAACAAAGTCCCTCATCGAGTATAACAAAGCCCCCTGATCGAGTATAACAAAGTCCCCTGGTCTTGTATAACAAAGTCCCCTGATCGAGTATAACAACGCTCCGTCATCGAGTTTAAAAAAAAACCCCGATCGAGTATAAAAAAGCTCCCTGGTCGAGTATAACAATGTCCCCTTGTCGAGTATAACAAAGTCCCATGATCGAATATAACAACACCCCCTCGTCGAGTATAACAAAGTCCCCTGGTCGAGTATAACAAAGTCCCCTAATCGAGTATAACAAAGCCCCTTCATCGAGTTTAACAAAACCCACTGATCGAGCATAAAAAAGCTCCCTGGTTGAGTATAACAATGTCCCCTGGTCGAGTATAACAAAGTCCCATGATCGAATATAACAAAGGCTCCTTATCGAGCATAACAAAGGCCCCTCGTCGAGCATAACAAAGTCCCCTGAACGAGTATAACAAAGTCCCCTGATCGAGTATAACAAAGTCCCCTGATCGAGAATAAGAAAGGCCCTCTAATCGAGTATAACAAAGTCCTCTGATCGAGTATAACAAATTCCCCTGATCGAGTATAACAAAGTTCCCTGATGGAGTATTACAAAGCCCCCTGATCGAGTATAACAAAGTGCCCTGGTCGAGTATAACAAAGTTCCTGATCGAATATAACAAGCCCTGTGATCGGTATAACCAAAGCCCTCATCGGTATAAAAAAGCCCCCTGAGGTCGGTATAACAAAGTCCCCTGGTCTAGGGTATAATAGTCCATTATCAGCGAACTATAAGCATAGGCCCTGATCGAGTATAACAAAGGCCCTAATCGAGGTATAACGCAAAGGCTAGAAAGCTCAGGAATATAACAAAGGATCCCTGATCGACTAACAACAAGTCCTGGTGGTCGAGTATAACAAATTCCTGATCGGTATAATATTCCTGATCGAGTATAATAAAACCCCTGATCGAGTATAACCAGTCCTGATTCGAGTATAACAAAGTCCCTGATCGAGTATAACAAACTGTTCTGGTATAACAAAGTCCCCTGATGGGGTATAACAAAGTCCCCTGGTCGAGTATAAAAAAGTCCCCTGATCGCGTATAACAAAGTCCCTTGATCGTGTATAACAAAGTCCCATAATCAGAATAACAAAGTCCCCTGATCGAGTATAACAAAGTCCCCTGTTCTAGTATAACAAAGTCCCTTGATCGAGTATAATAAAGTCCCGTAATCGAGTATAAGAAAGTCCCCTGATCGAGTATAACAAAGGCCCCTGGTCGAGAATAACAAATTCCCCTGATCGAGTATAACAAAATCAACAGATCGAGTATAACAAAGTTCCCTGATCGAGTATAAGAAAGCCCTCTGATCGAGTATAACAAAGCCCCCTGATTGAGTATGAAAAAAGCCCCATTGTCGAGTATAACAAAGTCCCCTGGTCGAGTATAACAAAGTCCCATTATCGAGTAAAACAAAGGCTCCTGATCGAGTATAACAATGGCCCCTGGTCGAGAATAACAAAGTCCCCTGATCGAGTATAAGAAAGTCCCCTGGTCGAGTATAACAAATTCCACTGATTGAGTATAACAAAACCCCCTGATCGAGTATAACAAAGTCCCCTAATCGAGTATAACAATGTCCCCTTGTCGAGAATAACAAAGTCCCCTGATTGAGTATAACAAA
>NW_024734653.1:0-12781 GCF_018991925.1 Homarus americanus | reverse complement strand
CTAATTACTGGTAGCGCGTGTGATGTGTTTTAATTAGCCTAATGACTTTAATTATATTGTCATTGTTCAACTCTGGTAAAATAAAAGGTCTTTGGCAACACACACCCTTTTGTTGGGGAGGATATTAATGGTCCTTTCAAGTCGCCAACAATACGGTTCCCGCCTCCCGTTTTCTTTAAGGCTGGTTATCGTTTCCCATTTTCTTTGAGCAAACTCTTGAATAAACTTAATGTGGTTCTCGCCTCCCGTTTTATTTTAAATTAATATTGTTGGCCAGTTTCCCGATATAAAAACAAACAAACAAGCAAAACACTGATTACCGCTTCCCGTTTTCTTTAATTTTTTTTAGACGACTCTCCATTACCTAGAAAATATTTTAGTTTCCCCTCCCATTATTTCCTTCAAACAGACAATCTCTAATTCAAGTGATATCGTTAAATATTATTACCATTCCTTGACACGAGAGCAGAAACAGCGTATAGAGTTAATCTTGTCCACCTGTCTTGTCTGTTTGTGTGTGTGTCTGTCTGTCTCTGTCTGTCTGTGTTCTGACTTGTTACAACTACATCATCACGTCAAAAGTAGGTCGCGGTGATATTCCCTCCCCCCTCCCTCCCCCCTCCCTCTTTCTCCCCCTCCCTTCTCCCCCCTCTCTCTTTCTCCCCCCTCCTCCTGGGTGACGACGACTACTGCTGCTGGAGTATTGAACATCGTCTTTTGTCCATCCGGCTCAAGTCGATGCTCCTTCTCACTTCCCTAGCCTCTGAGGACCCCAGATTCTCCTCCTTCTGCGTGTATTGTGTGGGTGATGGGGAGAGAGGTGAGGGTGATAGGGGAGGTGAGGGTGATGGGGGAGGTGAGGGTGATGGGGAGAGTGGTGAGGGTGATAAGAGAGGTGAGGGTGATGGGGGAGGTGTGGGTGATAGGGGAGGTGAGGGTGATGGGGGAGGTGTGGGTGATAGGGGAGGTGAGGGCGATGGAGGTAGGGGAGGGGGTATAATATGTAGTCTGGGGTGTGTGGGTGAGGGGAGAAGAGGTCTAGTACAGTGTGTGTGTGTGTGTGTGTGTGTGTGTAAGGTGTGAGGGTGTACTACTGGGGTGAACGAACCGTGAAGTGAGATCCTCCGCTGTGCTAGTGACATAACTCTACCTCACTCACTCCCTCCCTTCCTTACTCTCCTCCCTCCCTTCCTTACTCTCCTCTCTCCCTTCTCTACTCTCCTCCCTCCCTTCTCTACTCTCCTCCCTCCCTTCCTTACTCTCCTCTCTCCCTTCCTTACTCTGCTCCCTGTCTTCCTATTCTCACATCTCCTTCCCTATCCCCCCCTCCTCCCTCCCTCCATCCTATACTCTTTTCCTCAATACAACCCTGGAGAGAGAGAGAGAGAGAGAGAGAGAGAGAGAGAGAGAGAGAGAGAGAGAGAGACCCTACCACCTCCCTTCTTTACAAAGTTTTGAGAGGAAAACTTCCATAGATTAGCTCTTGTAATTCCCAGAATACATTCATATATAAGTATCCAACCCACTGATGACGTTGATGAGGAATTGTGGGTCGATGACGTCACTCAGGGCTTTTTTAAATCAACAGTGGTGGTAGAGGTGTGTGTGTGTGTGTGTGTGTGTGTGTGTGTGTGTGTTGGGAACGCGATAACTCAAAGAAATAGAATTGGATTTGGAAGAAACTTGGTGTGTGGATGTTGGCTAAAAAGACGAGAGAGGACTGTGATAATCTGTAATTTTCTTTTGCTTATTTTCGGGGAGTTATGGCCCTCTGTCGTAGGCCATTGGAGGGGGGTGAGGGACTGGACTCTGATGGCCAACTGGGGGGAGGGATGGACTCTAATGGCCAACTGGGTGGCTGGACTCTGATGGCTGCTGGGTGGGGGCTGGGCTCTGATGGCCAACTGGGGGGGAGGTGGCTGGACTCCTGATGGCCAGCTGGGTGAGGCTGGACTCCTAACTGGGGGGGTGGCTGGACTCTGATGGCCAACTGGGTGGGGGCTGGACTCACGATGGCCAACTGGGGGAGGTGGCTGGACTCTGATGGCCAACTGGGTGGGGCTGGGCTCTGTGGCCAGCTGGGGGGTGGCTGGACTCCTGATGGCCCAGCAGGTGGGGGCTGGACTCTGATGGCCAACTGGGGAGGTGGCTGGACTCTGATGGCCAACTGGGTGGGGCTAGACTCTAATGGCCAACTGGGGGGCGTTGGCTGGACTCTGATGGCCCAGCTGGGGGAGTGGTGGCTGGACTCTGATGGCCCAGCAGGGGGGGTGGCTGGACTCTGATGGCCAGCTGGGAGGGAGGAGGGTGCTAGACTCTGATGGCCAACTGGGTGGGGGCTGGGCTCTAATGGCCAACTGGTGGGGGGTGGGGTGGCTGGACTCGGATGGCCAACTGGTGGGGGGTGGGGTGGCTGGACTCGGATGGCCAACTGGGGGGGGGGGCAATTTGTAGCCAGGATTGTGTACACTGTTGCTGCGATAAGAGAATTAAATCATTATCTCTAACTTGTGTCTGTGTAAAATACTCCCCTGTGTGGCTTTATGATCTGACTGATAAATGTTCTTCGGGTGTGAGGGATGTTTTTATATTCCTAGTGCGATTAAAGGCAGCCAGAAGCCTGTATTTTGGTCTTAACAGCACTGAAGGAAGTACTGTGGTGGTGGTGGTGGTGGTGGTGGTGGTCGTAACATCACTGGAGGTATTGTGGTGGTGGTGGTGGTGGTCTTAATATCACTGGAGGTAGTACTGTGGTGGTGGTGGTGGTCTTAACATCACTGGAGGTAGTACTGTGGTGGTGGTGGTGGTGGTCTTAATATCACTGGAGGTAGTACTGTGGTGGTGGTGGTGGTCTTAACATCACTGGAGTAGGTACAGTGATGGCCTTATAACATGTAAACAAGACCTAAACTCGACCTGTTTGTCTGACCTGATGGTAAAACCCCTAACCACATTCACAAACTTTCGGTGGCTAAAAATTTGTTTGTGTCGTGTTTCCATTGTAACCTGTAAATGAATGGTAAACGTGTGTCTAGTTAGCCCGTTGGATTATCTCACACTAAGGAGGGGGGAGGGGGTGGTGGCGGTGGTAAATTTGACGATGTTTTTAATGAGATTTGTGGTGTCGTAGGTAAATTGTGTCAGTTGTTTAATTTCGGGCGTGAACTGGTAGAAAATTTAATAATGTATCGTAGGAACCTTTGAGAATGTACCTCTCTCTCTCTCTCTCTCTCTCTCCGCCTTCCCCTCTCCTCCTTCCTGACTCCTCCCCGCCCCACCCCTTCTCACTCTTCCTGTCCTTCTTCCTATTTCTCTCCTCCCCTCTTCTCTTCTTTGCGTCTTCCCTTCCTCCCTCTCCAATCCTTTTCTTCTCTCCTCTTTACCCCCCCTTCCTCCTCTCCTCTCCAAAGCCTCTTATCCACTCTCATCCCACCTCTCCTCCTTCCTTCCCTACACCTTCTCTCCTCTCATCTCCTCTTTTCTCCTCTCACAGCCCTCTCATTCCCTCTCATCCCATCCCTCCCCTCTCCTCCCAGCCCCTCTCCTTACCATCCCTTTCCTCCCCTCTCCACCCCGTCCCTCTCCTCACCGCCCCTGTACTCCCCTCCCTTCTCTTACCCTCCTCCCCACCCCTCTCCACCCCACCGCCCCTCCCACCTTCTCTCCCGCCCCTCACCACCCCTCCACTCTCCACCCCGCCCCTCTCCTCCCCGCCCCTCTCCTCCCCGCCCACATCCCTGGAGGCCGTCAATACGGGCGTCCCTGTGAATTTGAATGGGGGAATTCAATTGAGTCCGGGTTGCCTTACACAACACGTCCGCGGTTTCTTTATTTGGACATGTTGTGACTCAGTCGGCGGCTCTCTGCTGCTCATTACTCTTTCTTTGTCTGACTGTCTCTCTCTGTCTGCGTGTACGTGTCTGTCTGCGTATACGTGTCTGTCTGAGTATGTATACGTGTCTGTCTTGAGTGTGTGTATGTGTGTCTGTATGTCTGAGTGTGTGTATATGTGTCTGTATGTCTGAGTGTGTGTATATGTGTAATAATAATAATTAACGGTTTATTGAAAAAGTTCTGCAGCCAGAAGGCTGAAAATATACATTGGGCATAAATGACTTATTACATACATTGGTGGTTTTAACAAAAGCCTTCATTAGAGAAAGGTAAAGGAACATACAGTGAACATACAGATTAATGTAGGTGTTGAACAGCAAAAACGTAGTGTAGTACATGTAACTCCCTCCCAGATGGTGTTAGGAGGGACCTCACGTGGTGTAGTAGTTCCCTCACAGATGGTGTTATGAGGGGCCTCACGTGGTGTAGTAATTCCCTCACAGATGGTGTTATGAGGGGCCTCACGTGGTGTAGTAATTCCCTCACAGATGGTGTTATGAGGGCCTCACGTGGTGTAATTTACACAGATGGTGTTATGAGGGGCCTCTCGTGGTGTAGTAATTCCCTCACAGATGGTGTTATGAGGGGCCTCACGTGGTGTAATTCCCTCACAGATGGTGTTATGAGAACTCCTCGTGGTGTAGTAATTCCCTCACAGATGGTGTTATGAGGGGCCTCACATGGTGTAGTAATTCCCTCACAGATGGTGTTATGAGGGGCCTCACGTGGTGTAGTAACTCCTTCACATATGGTGTTATGAGGGGCCTCACATGGTGTAGTAATTCCCTCACAGATGGTGTTATGAGGGACATGTGGTTTAGTAATTCCCTCACAGATGGTGTTATATGAGTGAGGTGTGGTTCCAGGCCTTCCTATCGTAGACGGATTAACACATCGCTGGTAGTTGGGTCTCACAGGCCGTTATCACTGGGTACCTGGGACCTCACTGTGTGAAAGGTCAACTTGGGTACCACTGTTACTGTTGAGTTGTTCTCACTGACTTAAGCACTGTTCACCACTGTTCACTTCTGTTTAACACTGGTTCCATTTCTTTCCTAAATGAAATAGTAACTTCTGGCGTGAACTTGTTGATATTCCGGTGGGGAGGAGGGTTCAGGGGAGGGAGTTGGTATGGGCCAACATAACAGTTGACCTGGCTGCTCCGAGAGGAGCGCCAGGTGCGTCTTGACCCTTCGGTGGTCAAGGATGTAGTGTGTGTCTGTTTGTCTGAGTGTGTGTATATGTGTCTGTATACGTGTCTGTCTAGAGTGTGTCTGTTTACGTGTCTGTCTTGAGTGTGCCTGTGTCTGTGTGTATGTCTCCTGTGTGTGTGTATGTCTGTCTGTCTGAGTCTGTGTATGTCTCCTGTGTGTGTATGTCTGTCTTTCTGAGTCTGTGTATGTCTCCTGTGTGTGTGTGTGTATGTCTGAGTCTGTGTGTATGGTTTCTGTGTGTGTATGTCTGTCTGAGTCTTTGTGTATGTCTCCTGTGTGTGTGTATGTCTGTCTGAGTCTGTGTATGTCTCCTGTGTGTGTGTGTATGTCTGTCTGAGTCTGTGTATGTCTCCTGTGTGTGTGTGTGTGTGTATGTCTGAGTCTTTGTGTATGGCTTCTGTGTGTGTATGTCTGTCTGTCTTGGTCTGTGTGTATGTCTCCTGTGTGTGTGTCTCCTGTGTGTGTGTGTATGTCTGTGTGTATGTCTCCTGTGTGTCGTTCGGTACCTCTCTCTCTACACCTGAATACACCTCCTTTGTGTCTCTCAAGTGCCTGTCTGTCTAAGTCTTTGTCCCACCGGAGTGTCAACGTCCTCGTGTGTGTGTGTGTGTGTGTGTGTGTGTGTGTGTGTGTGTGTGTGTGTGTGTGTGTGTGTGTGTGTGTGTGTGTCAGGGGTATCATTAATTCTCTCACACTTTATCTATGTTTGTCTATCTGTGTGCATGTTTGTTTCTCTCACTACTCACTCGCTCACTCGCTCACACACACGCACACGCACACACTCATACGGTCATAAAGTGTCTTGGTGTCACTATTATTGGAAGCGTTAAGTCAATCACCAACACCCGCCTCTCCTGACCTTGCTGATACTGTTGTTGTTGGTCCAGCTCGTTCAGGCGGTGATAGTTAGGATAATTGGAATATTCCTGTTGTATATATTCGTAGAACTTGGAATATTCCTGTTGTATATTCGTAATACCTTGGAATATTCCTGTTGTATATTCGTATTACCTTGGAATATTCCTGGCGTTTATTGCATGTTCTTGGAATATTTCTGTTATATATCTGTTATATACTCCCACTATATACCCGTATATTCGTCGCTATTATTACCATCGTATATTCGTAGGCGTTATTGCGTTACTACATCACACATACCCCACCAGTTATTACATCATATATATCCATCTGGTATATTCACAGCCGGTGGTATATATACTGTATGGTAAGGGGGAGGGGGAGGGGTAAGGGGGAGGGGGTAGTGATATAATGGAGGGAATCAGTCTAGGCTTTAACCCGTCTTAGAGTGGCTTATACTCTCTCTCTCTCTCTCTCTCTCTCTCTCTCTCTCTCTCTCTCTCTCTCTCTCTACTCATGAAAGTGGTGGCGTCTGGTATGTAGTGGAGGAACCCAGGTATGTAGTGGAAGAACCCTGGTATGTAGTGGAGGAACCCTGGTATGTAGTGGAGGAACCCTGGTATGTAGTGGAGGAACCCTGGTATGTAGTGGAGGAACCCAGGTATGTAGTGGAGGAACCCAGGTATGTAGTGGAGGAACCCTGGTATGTAGTGGAGGAACCCAGGTATGTAGTGGAGGAACCCTGGTATGTAGTGGAGGAACCCTGGTATGTAGTGGAGGGGAACCCTAGGGTGTGTAGTGGAGGAACCCAGGTATGTAGTGGAGGAACCCAGGTATGTAGTGGAGGAACCCTGGTATGTAGTGGAGGAACCCTGGTATGTAGTGGAGGAACCCAGGTATGTAGTGGAGGAACCCAGGTATGTAGTGGAAGAACCCAGGTATGTAGTGGAGGAACCCTGGTATGTAGTGGAGGAACCCAGGTATGTAGTGGAGGAACCCTGGTATGTAGTGGAGGAACCCTGGTATGTAGTGGAGGAACCCTAGTATGTAGTGGAGGAACCCTGGTATGTAGTGGAGGAACCCAGGTAGTGAGGTGTGCTGTAATTGGCTGATGGTAAGTTACAGAGAACCAATTACCTTTGTCCCCGGAGCTGCCTATGAGGTAACACAGCAATAATTAATTAGCCTTAGCTGTGTATTAGTGCAGTGTTGTGTTGTGTTCGGTTGTGTTGTGTTGTGTTGTGTGTTCTTCTATGTTCATATGTATTCTGGTGTGTTCATGTGTTTAACTCTTGTTCATTAAGTAAAACTATGCTATCCAGGGGTGTGTGTGTGTGTGTGTGTGTGTGTGGTCCTAGTCTCGTTCAGAAATAAGTTCAAATATTGTTCATCTGTGTTCTTTATTTAGTTCACGAATAACACACTTTGTCTAGTCATTGGTGTATCGTAATTAAAGCCTCAGTGATTGTGTTATGATTTCTACTCACCTGAACTCACCTGTTGGGGGTTAATTAGCGTGTAGTCCTTGGCAGGTAATGTAGTCGATGCAAGGTGGGGTATAATTTGGGTGATATCAACGTCAGGGTTTATGTAAATGAGTGAGGGTGAGAGGGAGTGAGTGGGAGAGTGAGTGAGTGGGTGGTTGAGTGTGTGTGTGTGTGTGTGTGACAGGTGTTGGGAGGAAGGTTCATCCTCTCTCTCTCTCTCTCATATCCACCCTACTTCCCACTCCCACCCTCCTACTTACCCCTCTCTCTCTCTCTCACTCACCCCCTCTCTCACCCATCCTACCTCCACCCCCTCTCACCCACCTTACCTCCACCCCCTCTCACCCACCTTACCTCCACCCCCTCTCACCCACCTTACCTCTCACTTCCCTACCTCTCACTTCCCTACCTCTCATCATCCACCCTACCTCTCACCCGCCCATCCACTCTACCTTCAAGAAAGACACATAAGAAGTTCTCAAATTTCCTGCCATTGGGAGAACTAACGAATAGAGAGTTGGCCAAATTGGTAAGGTGAGCTTCAGGTGTATACGTCTCTCTCTCTCACCACGTCTATCAGGAGTGAGAAGGAACACACACACCCCCCCCCCCCCCCCAATTCCCGGCCCGATAGTTCCTGGGGCTGTTGTCGGGGTCGGGTTGTTCAGCTCCCCCGGGTCCCTCTTGATGCTCACCTGGATCGCATTATACTTTCTCACCAGTGCTAGATTTTTGAGGTTCCTTCGGGAGATTTTTTTTTAGGTTCCTTCGGGAGATTGTTTAGAGGTTCCTTCGGGAGCTTTTTTTAGAGGTTCATTCGGGATTTTTTTTTTTTTAGTTCCTTCGGGAGTTTTTTTTAGAGGTTCCTTCGGGGATTTTTTTTTAGTTTCCTTCGGGAGATTGTTTAGAGGTTCCTTCCCGGAGATTTTTTTTGGAGTGGTTCCTTCGGAGTTAGTAAAGATTCTCCTCTCGGGAAGTTGTGTCATTCCTTTTGTTTTTGTTTTTATGAATCCTTCGGGTGTTTTATGAATCCTTCGGGTGTTTTATGAATCCTTCGGGTGTTTTATGAATCCTTCGGGTGTTTTATGAATCCTTCGGTTGTTTTAAGAATCCTTTAGTTAAGAATCCTTCGGGAGGTTTAAAAAATTTCGGGAATCCAAAATGACTTAATCAGACTCCGGTGAGATTATCCAGAACCTGTGATTATCCTGACTCTGGATTATTCAGACTTAGAATTATCCAGACTACTTAAGGATTATCCAGACTAATAATTATCCAGAGTCCTTAAGGATTATCCAGACTAATAATTATCCAGACTTATAAATATCCAGACTTGGGATTATCCAGAGTCGACAGAGCTCTCAACTACCTGCAAGTCATCCCTAGTGTAGCGGCGTTCTCCTCAGTGGCCGGGTGTGTTGGGAGTCCTCTGACCTGCCAGGCTTTTCCAGGACAAATTTAATCTATTCCCCAGGGCCCGCGGGAGTCCTAGGGCAGAGTGTCCTGAGTCCTGTGATTCTTCCAGATTTTCTTTTGGAGTTTTGGAGTTTTTCGTTTTCGCTTGGTGTCTTCTGGGGAGTTTTTGTTTGTTGAGTTTTGGAGTTTTTTGTTTTCGCTTGGTGTCTTTTGGGGAGTTTTTTGTTTGTTGATATTTTTGGAGTTTCTTGTTTTCTAATTGGCGTCTTTCTTGGAATTTTTTGTTTGTTTGTGTTTGTTAATTTTTGGAGTTTTGTTGTTTTCACTTGGTGTCTTTTTTGGGGAGTTGTTTGTTTGTTTGTATTTGTTTGTTAGTTGATTTTTTTATTTTTTTTATTATTATTGGACTTTCTGGTTTTCCCTATTTCTTATTGGACTCTTCAGATTTTTCTTTGGACTCTTACACTCCTCAGATTACTCTTGGACTCCTTAAATTCCTCTTGGGACTCTTGCACTCCTCGACCTTCTTGAATTCCCCCCCCCCCTTCGACTCATTTTGAAGTGTCTAGACTCCTCCAAGACTCTCTGACACCTCCCAAACTTCCCGGATGCTTGAGGTGAGACTTTTCAAACTCCTCGAGGATTTCAAGATGTTCTCGAGTGTTGCTTTATAATTCAATTGATTGTGTGTGTGTGTGTGTGTGTGTATGTATGTGTATGTGTGGATATGTGTGTGTGTGTGTGTGTGTGTATATATGTATGTGTGGATATGTGTGTGTGTGTGTGTGTGTGTGTATGTATGTGTATGTGTGGATATGTGTGTGTGTGTGTGTGGATGTGTGTGTGTGTGTGTGTGGATGTGTGTGTGTGTGTGTGTGTGTGTGTGTGTGTGTGTGTGTGTGTGTGTGTGTGTGTGTGTGTGTGTGTGTATGAAGGACAGTTAAGCCTTCTAACGCCAGAACGTCAAAATACCTTCTGTCAGTCACCCTTGTCATGAGGTTGAAACCATTAAGACGGACCAATTAGGACTGGAACCATTAAGACTGGGGTTCATTTTGGAATAGGTACTATTAATAGAGACTAACAGCTCTCTCTCTCTCTCTCTCTCTCTCTCTCTCTCTCTCTCTCTCTATCTCTCTCTCTCTCTTATTCTATATCTACCTATTTATTTTACTCTAGATTTTTATCGGCCTATCAATATCCATCCATCCATCCATCCATCCACCCATCCATCCATCCATCCATCCATCCATCCATCCATGTACTAAGGTCAAGGAATGGCATCCAGCATCCTCCCAGGCCGACTCGAGATATGATCTGGGACTCCGTATAGAATGTGGGACTCGAGGCTCCAGATTCTCTCTCTCTTATAATAATGGCGTCTTGGGCTTAAGGCTCCTGTACTGTATTCCCTAGTTTAAATTGGTACCGCCCCCCCCCCCTTACCACCACCTTACAATCCCCTTACGCCTCTTATTCCAATTTTCTTCTCCCTTGCCCTCTCCCCTCACTCACCCTTTCTCCCCTCTCCAACCTACTTTTCATCTTCCCCCCCTCACCATCTCCCCCTCACCTACCATCACTGCAGCACGGTATACGATCACAACCTCCCCCCTCAGGTAGGACTCTTGAAGGGTCGTACTCAACGTTCCTCGTGACTCACGGACAGGAGTACATAAGAGAGTGACTGATGTAAACGACGGCGAAGACAACAACACTCGGTATGGCCGGATATCCTATGAAGCATTTACGTTGCTGTTTGGTCTGTGTCTGGGGGGTGGACAGTGTCTCTGGGGTAGGAGGAGGTTACCAGCATTTCGGGAGGTTGACAGTATTATAGGTAGTAGGCAGCTATCAAACAGGGAGGTACTACCGCCTGGGAAGATATTGACAGCATAATGTGTTGTCTGATGGTAGACCCTGCTGCCATATGGCATCACGAAAATTGTGACCAAGTCCCAGGTTGCTGATCTGACTTTCTGCCTCATTTACACACAATTGCAGGGTCTCAATTGTTTCACTTACTATTGACAACACAACATACATATATTGTTTCTCACTACTGATCCTTTTTTTCATTTTTTGTATTTTTTATGGTTTTTTATTATTATTATTATTATTATTATTATTATTATTATTATTATTATTATTATTATTATTATTATTATTATTAAATTTGTGCCCCTCAGGCCCCGATGTGGGTCAGTGACCTGTGCTTGGGTGGGCTATCCGTAAATAATCGGTGGAGGACAGTATCTCTCGAAACAAATTCTCAGAGATGAAGGTTGCCAGTATTTCGGGAGGTTGACATTACTTCGGGGGTGACATTATATTTAAGGGGTAGATTGACAGTATTTCCTCTGGGGATTGATAGTATCTCCGGGGGTGGGGTGTATCTCACGGATGAGTTAGGGTTATGTGTGTGTGTGTGTGTGTGTGTGTGTGTGTGTGTGTGAGAGGAATGAAGACGTTTTTAGTGTGTATTTATGGAGTTAAAAAGTGTACACAGAATAGAGAGAGAGAGAGCGAGCATGGTACTGTACCAACTGTGAACCTCCGGGCAGAACTGGGTGAGGAGGAGCCCCTTGAGGTGTGTTGGCTGGTCCCTTCACCCGGCTGCTTGGAGACCCACCAGGCAGCAGGACGGTCATCACCCCCCGCCCTCACTCACCCTTTGATCATCTCTGCTAACGGGGGCTCGACCTCCACCATACTGAGCCGTCACATGGACTTACTGAGCCGTAATGAGGATTTAACACCGAGCCGTCACAAGGATTTACTGAGTCGTCACAAGGTTTTACTGAGTCGTCATAAGGATTTACTGAGCCGTCACATGGACTTACTGAGCCGTCACATGGACTTACTGAGCCGTCACATGGACTTACTGAGCCGTAATAAGAATTTAACACCGAGCCGTCACAAGGATTTACTGAGTCGTCACAAGGATTTACTGAGCCGTCACATGGATTTACTGAGCCGTCACATGGATTTACTGAGCCGTCACATGGACTTACTGAGCTGTAATAAGAATGTAACACCGAACCGTCACAAGGATTTACTGAGCCGTCACAAGGATTTACTGAGCCGTCACATGGACTTACTGAGCCGTAATAAGAATTTAACACCGAGCCGTCACAAGGATTTACTGAGTCGTCACAAGGATTTACTGAGCCGTCACAAGGGTTTACTGAGCCGTCACATGGACTTACTGAGCCGTAATAAGGATTTAACACCGAGCCGTCACAAGGACTGAACACTGAGCCGTCACAAGAACACGTTCCTACCCTCAAGAGCGTCACCTCAGGCAGAGGGTTGGTCTGGCGTAACTTCCATAAACGTGTAATTGCGAGGTTGAGAGGAACGCCTGGCGATGATGATGTTCACACCTTAAGAGCGAAACTATAGTCATCGAGCGAACGTTCGCCTGGCATAACTTTCATAAGCGTGTCATTGCGGGGTGGATAGAAACGCCAGGCGCTTTTGATTGCTCGTGCTGGCGGTGTTTTGTGATCCGGGGTCTTAGCCAAGTTTGCCGGAGTTGGTGAAGTAAGTTTTGACAAGATCATCAACTTCTGGGCTGGTATTCTCAAAGGATCATAAGATACATTTGACCTTTATCTCCGGGTCTCTAACGTTCATTATACTTTAAGACACCTAGGTGGATTCCCAGAGGCTCCTACGATATATTTTACCCTTGAGATAAAGAAAAGAACTTAATACCATCATGTACTATGCCACGTAAAGATAGAGTCTCAAAGATTCACACATAATATTTTTTTTCCGCAACAGATATATGAGAACGTATCTAATTGGCTCACGTTATCTATGACTTCCTTCTCTCCTCCTCCTCCTATTTCTTCTTCTTTTTGTCTCTTCTCTTCACCTTCTCCTCCGCTTTCACCACTTTCGCCT
>NW_024734652.1:0-13891 GCF_018991925.1 Homarus americanus | reverse complement strand
GAGTATAACACATCCCCTGATCGAGTAAAAGAAAGTCCTCTGGTCGAGTATAAAAAAGTCCCCTGATTGAGTATAACAAAGTCCCCTTCTCCAGTATAACAAAGTCCCTAGATCGAGTATAAAAAAGACCCCTCATCGAGTATAACAAAGTCCATTGGTCAAGTATAAAAAAGTCCCCTGGTTGAGTATAACAAATTCCCCTGATCGAGTATAACAAAGTCCCCTATTAATTATAAAAAAGTTCCCTGGTCGAGTATAACAATGTTACCTGATCGAGTATAACAAAGTCCCCTGGTCGAGTATAACAAAGCCCCCTCATCGAGTATAACAAATGCCCCTAATCGACTATAACAAAGTCCCCTTATTGAGTATAACAAAGTCCCCTGATCGAGTATAACAAAGTCCCCTGATCGAGTATAACAAAGTCCTCTGGTTGAGTATAACAAAGTCCCCTGATCGAGTATAACATATCCCCTGATCGAGTAAACCAAAGTCTCCTGGTCGAGTATAACAAAGGGCCCTCATCGAGTAAGACAAAGTCCCCTAATCGAGTATAACAAAGTCCCCTTATCCTAGTATAACAAAGCCCCCTGGACGAGTATAACAAAGTCCCCTGATCGAGTATAACAAAGTCCCCTGATCGAGTATAACAAAGTCCCCTGGTCCAGTATAACAAAGTCCCCTGATCGAATATAACATATCCACCTGATCGAGTATAACAAAGTCCTATGGTCGAGTATAACAAAGTCCCCTGATCGTGTATAACTATGTCCCCTGGTCGAGTATAGCAAAGTCCCCTGATCGAGTATAACAAAGCCTGCTGATCGAGTATAACAAAGTCCCCTGATCGAGTATAACAAAGCCCTCTGCTCGAGTATAAGAAAGTCCCCAGATCGAGTATAACAAAGTCCCCTGGTCGAGTATAACAAAGTCCCCTGATTGAGTATAACAAAGTCCCCTGATCGAGTATAACAAAGTCCTCTGGGTGTGTATAACAATGTCCCCTGATCGAGTATAACACATCCCCTGATCGAGTAGAACAAAGTCCTCTGGTCGAGTATAAAAATGTCCCCTAATTGAGTATAACAAAGTCCCCTTCTCCAGTATAACAAAGTCCCTAGATCGAGTATAATAAAGGCCCCTCATCGAGTATAACAAAGTCCAGTGGTCAAGTATAAAAAAGTCCCATGGTCGAGTATAACAAAGTCCTCTATTAATTATAAAAAAGTTCCCTGGTCGAGTATAACAATGTTCCCTGATCGAGTATAACAAAGTCCCCTGGTCGAGTATAACAAAGCCCCCTCATCGAGTATAACAAATGCCCCTAATCGACTATAACAAAGTCCCCTTATTGAGTATAACAAAGTCCCCTGATCGAGTATAACAAAGTCCTCTGGTTGAGTATAACAAAGTCCCTGATCGAGTATAACATATCCCCTGATCGAGTATAGCAAAGTCCTCTGGTTGAGTATAACAAAGTCCCCTGATCGAGTATAACATATCCCCTGATCGAGTAAAACAAAGTCCCCTGGTCGAGTATAACAAAGGGCCCTCATCGAGAAAGACAAATTCCCCTAATCGAGTATAACAAAGTCCCCTGATCATAGTATAACAAAGCCCCTGGACGAGTATAACAAAGTCCCCTGATCGAGTATAACAAAGTCCCCTTATCGAGTATAACAAAGTCCCCTGGTCCAGTATAACAAAGTCCCCTGATCGAGTATAACATATCCTGATCGAGTAAAACAAAGTCCCCTGGTCGAGTATAACAAAGGGCCCCTTACCGAGAAAGCATACAAATTCTAATCGAGTATAACAAAGTCTCCTGGCCCAGTATAACAAAGTCCCCAGATCGAGCATAACAAAGTCCCCTGATCGATTATAACAAAGTCCCCTGATCGAGTATAACAAAGGCCTCTGGGCGAGTATAACAAAGTCCCCTGGTCGAGAATAACAAAGTCCCCTGATCCTAGTATAAGAAAGCCTCCTGGACGAGTATAACAAAGTCCCTTGATCGAGTATAACAAAGTCCCCTGATCGAGTATAGCAAAGTCCCCTGGTCCAGTGTAACAAAGTCCCCTGATCGAGTATAACATATCCCCTGATCGAGTAAAACATCGTATCCTGGCCCAGTATAAAAAAGTCCCCAGATGGAACATAACAAAGTCCCCTGATTTATTATAACAAAGTCCCCTGGTCGAGTATAACAAAGGGCCCTGATTGAGTAAGACAAAGTCCCCTGATCGAGTAAAACAAAGTCCCCTGATCCAAGTATAACAAAGCCCACTGGACAAGTATAACAAAGTCCCCTGAACCGAGTATAACAAAGTCCCCTGATCGAGTATAGCAAAGTCCCCTTCTCGAGTATAACAAAGTCCCAAGATCGAGTATAGCAAAGGCCCCTCATCGAGTATAACAAAGTCCATTGGTCAAGTATAAAAATGTCCCCTGGTCGAGTATAACAAAGTCCCCTGATCGAGAATAACAAAGCCCCCTGGTCGAGCATAGCAAAGACCCCTGATCGAGTATAACAAAGCCTCCCGATCGAGTATAACAAAGTCCCCTGGTCGAGTATAAGAAAGTCCCCTGGTCAATTATTACAAAGTCCCCTGATCGAGTATAACATATTCCCTGCTCGAGTATAACAACGTCTCCTGGCCCAGTATAAAAAAGTCCCCAGATCGAGCATAACAAAGTCCCCTGATCGATTATAACAAAGTCCCCAGGTCGAGTATAACAAAGGGCCCTCATCGAGTAAGACAAAGTCCCCTAATCGAGTACAACAAAGTCCCCTGATCCTAGTATAACAAAGCCCCCTGGACGAGTATCACAAAGTCCCCTAATCGAGTATAACATATCCACCTGATCGAGTATAACAAAGTCTCCTGGCCCAGTATAACAAAGTCCCCAGATCGAGCATAGCAAAGTCCCCTGATCGATTATAACAAAGTCCCCTAACCGAGTATAACAAAGGTCTCTCGGCGAGTATAACAAAGTCCCCTGATCGAGTATAACAAAGTCCCCTCATCGAGTATAACAAAGGTCCCTGATCGAGTATAACAAAGGCCCCTCATCGAGTATAACAAAGTCCATTGGTCAAGTATAAAAAAGTCCCCTGGTCAAGTATAACAAAGGCCCCTGATCGAGTATAACAAAGTCCCCTGGTCGAGTATAGCAAAGTCCCCGGATCGAGTATAACAAAGCCTCCTGATCGAGTATAATAAAGTCCCCTAGTCGAGTATAACAAAGTCCCCTGATCGTGTAAAACAATGTCCCCTGGTCGAGTATAGCAAAGTCTCCTGATCGAGTATAAAAAAGCCTCCTGATCGAGTATAACAAAGTCCGCTGATCGAGTATAACAAAGCCCCCTGCTCGAGTATAAGAAAGTCCCCTGATCGAGTATAACAAAGTCCTCTGGTCGAGTATAACAAAGTCCCCTGATTGAGTATAACAAAGTCCCCTGATCGAGTATAAATAAGTCCTCTGGGTGAGTATAACAATGTCCCCTGTTCAAGTATAACACATCCCCTGATCGCGTAAAACAAAGTCCTCTGGTCGAGTATAAAAAAGTCCCCTGATCGAGTATAACAAAGGCCCCTCATCGAGTATAACAAAGTCCATTGGTCAAGTATAAAAAAGTCCCCTGGTCGAGCATAACAAATTCCCCTGATCGAGTATAGCAAAGTCCCCTAATTAATTATAAAAAAGTTCCCTGGTCGAGTATAACAATGTTCCCTGATCGAATATAACAACGTCCCCTGGTCGAGTATAACAAAGCCTCCTGATCGAGTATAACAAAGTCCCCTAGTCGAGTTTAACAAAGTCCCCTGGTCCAGTATAACAAAGTCCCCTTCTCGAGTATAACAAAGTCCCTATCTCGAGAATAACAAAGCCTCCTCATCGAGTATAACAAAGTCCCCTGGTCGAGTTTAACAAAGTCCCCTGGTCCAGTATAACAAAGTCCCCAGATCAAGCATAACATATCCCCTGATGGAGTAAAACAACGTCTCCTGGCCCAGTATAACAAAGTCCCCTGATCGATTATAACAATGTCCCCTGTTCGATTATAACAAAGGGCCCTCATCGAGTAAGACAAAGTCTACTGATCGATTATAACAAAGTCCCCTGATCGAGTGTAACAAAGGCCTCTAGGCGAGTATAACAAAGTTCGCTGGTCGAGAATAACAAAGACCCCTGATCCTAGTATAACAAAGCCCCCTGGACGAGCATAACAAAGTCCCCTGATCGAGTATAACAAAGTCCCCTGGTCCTGTATAACAAAGTCCCCTGATCGAGTATAACATATCCCCTGATCGAGTATAACAACGTATCCTGGCCCAGTATAACAAAGTCCCCAGATTGAGCATAACAAAGTCCGATGGTCAAGTATAACAAAAGGGCTCTGATCGAGTAAGACAAAGTCCCCTGATCGAGTAAAACAAAGTCTCCTGATCCTAGTATAACAAAGCCCACTGGACAAGTATATCAAAGTCCCCTGAACCGAGTATAAAAAAGTCCCCTGATCGAGTGTAACATATCCCCTGATCGAGTATAACAAAGTCCTCTGATCGAGTATAACAAAGTCCCCTGATCGAGTATAACAAAGTCTCCTGATCAAGTATAACAAAGTCCCCTGATCGAGTAAAACATATCCCCTGATCGAGTATAACAATGTCCTCTGGTCGAGTATACCAAAGTCCCCTCATCGAGTATAACAAAGTCCCCTGGTCCAGTATAACAAAGTCCCCAGATCGAGTATAACAATGGCCCCTCATCGAGTATATCAAATTCCCCTTATCGAGTATAACAAAGTCCGGTGATCGAGTATAACAAAGGCCCCTGATCGAGTACAACAAAAGTCCCCTGATCGAGAATAAAAAGTCCCATGGTCCAGTATAACAAACTCCGCTGATCGAGTATAAAAAAGTCCCCCGGGGGGAGTGTCGGAGATGCACATGGAGGTCAGAGGTGTACCTGGCAGTGTCAGCGGTGTACCTTGGAGTGTCAGAGGTGTACCAGGGAGGTCAGAGGTGTACCTGGGAGGTCAAAGGTGTACTTGGGAGGCCAGAGGTACTTGGGAGTGCTTGGGGCGGTACTGGGAGTGCTGGAGGTGTACCTGCGAGTGTGAGAAGTGTACCTGGAGTGTCTGGGGTGTACCTGGGAGGTTCTGGGGTTTTCCCTGGGAGTGTCTGAGGTGTACCTGGGATTGTCTGAGGTGTTCCTGGGAGTGTCAGAGTTGTACCTGGGAGTGTCAGGGGTGTACCAGGGAGTGTCAGTGGAGTACCTGGGAGTGTCAGAGGTGTACCTGGGAGTGTCGGAGGTGTACATGGAGTGTCAGAGGTGTACCTGGCAGTGTCAGCGGTGTTCCTTGGAGTGTAAGAGGTGTACCTGGGAATGTCAGAGGTGTACCTGGGAGTTTCTGAGGTGTACCTGGGAGTGTCTGAGGTGAACCCGGGAGTGTCAGAGAAGTACCAGGGAGTGTCACAGGAGAACCTAGGAGTGTGAGAGGTGTACCTGAGAGTGTGAGAGGTGTACCTCGGAGTGTCTGAGGTGTACCTGGGAGTGTCAGAGGTGTACCTGGGAGTGTCTGAGGTGTTCCTGGGAGTGTCTGAGGTGTACCTGGGAGAGTCAGGGGAGAACCAGGGAGTGTCAGACGAATACCTAGGAGTGTCAGAGGTGTACCTCGGAGTTTCAGAGGTGTACCTAGGAGTATTGGAGGTTTACCTGGGAATGTTGGAGTTGTACCTGGGAGTGTCAGAGGTGTACTTTGGAGTATCGGAGGTGTACCTGGGAGTGTACCAAACCTAAAACTGAGTGTTCTTCGTGAAAAGAAGTAAAACTAACTAAAATTCACTTAACCTAACCTAACCTAACCTAGCCTAACCTAACCTAACCTAACCTAACCCAACCTAACTAGGGAATGTCAGTGAGTACCTGGGAGTGTCAGAGGTGTACTTGGGAAAACAGAGGGCACCTGGGAGTGTCAGGAGGTACCAGGAGCCAGAGGAATTCCTGGGAGGTCAGTGGTGGGTACCTGGGAGTGTCAGAGGTGTACCTGGGAGCGTGAGAAGTGTACCTGGGAGTATCGGAGGTTTACCAGGGAGTGTCGGAGGTGTACCTGGGAGTGTCAAAGGTGTACTTGGGAGTGTCAGAGGTGTACTTGGGAGTGTCACATGAGTACCTGGGAGTGTGAGAGGTGTACCTGGGAGTGTGAGAGGTGTACCTAGGTGTGTATGAGGTGCACCTGGGAGTGTCAGAAGTGTACCTGGGAGTGTCTGAGGTGTACCTGGGAATGTCTGAGGTGTATTAGGGAGTGACAGAGGAGAACCTAGGAGTGTCAGAGGTGTACCTAGGAGTGTCAGAGGTGTACCTGGGAGTATCGGAGGTGTACCTGGGAGTGTCAGAGGTGTACCTGGGAGCAAGCTCAGAGGTACCTGGGAGGTCAGGGATGCAATTGGGAGGTCAGAGGTGTATCTGGGAGTGTTGACGTGCACCCTGGGGAGGTCAGGAGGTGTGACCTGGGAGGCCAGAGGTGTACCTGGGAGTGCCAAGGAAATTTGCAGTGTCGGAGGTGTACCAAGAGTGTGAGAAGTGTACCTGGGAGTGTCTGGGGTGTACCTGGGAGGTCTGGGGCTCTTTCCTGGGAGTGTCTGAGGTACCTGGGATTGTCAGAGGTGTTCCTGGGAGGCCGAGGTGTACCTGGGAGGCTCAGGTACCAGGGAGTGTCAGCGAAGTACCTAGGAGTGTCGGAGGTGTACCTGGGAGTGTCGGAGGTGTACATGGAGTGTCAGAGGTGTACCTGGCAGTGTCAGCGGTGTACGTTGGAGTGTCAGAGGTGTGCCTGGGAGTGTCTAAGGTGTACCTGGCAGTGTCTGAGGTATACCTGGGAGTGTCTGAGGTGTACCTGGGAGTGTCAGAGAAGTACCAGGGAGTGTCACAAGAGTACCTGGGAGTGTGAGAGGTGTACCTGGGAGTGTGAGAGGTGTACCTAGGAGTGTCTGAGGTGTACCTGGGAGTGTCAGAGGTGTACCTGGGAGTGTCTGAGGTGTACCTGGGAGTGTCTGAGGTGTACCTGGGAGAGTCAGGGGAGAACCAGGGAGTGTCAGGGGAATATCTAGGAGTGTCAGAGGTGTACCTCGGAGTATTGGAGGCTTGCCTGGGAATGTTGTGGAGGTGTACCAGGGAGTGTCAGAGGTGTACTTTGGAGTATCGGAGGTGTACCTGGGAGTGTACCAAACCAAAAACTGAGTGTTTTTCGTGAAAAGAAGTAAAACTAACTAAAATTCACTTAACCTTACCTAACCTAACCTAGCCTAACCTAACCTAACCTAACCTAACCCAACCTAACCTAACCTAACCTAACCTAACCTAACCTAACCAAACCTAACCTAACCTAACCTAACCTAACCTCTAACACTGAAAATCAGTGAAAAGAAGATAAAAATAAGTAAAATACATTGGTTTTTATCTAAAACTGAGTGTTTTTCGTGAAAGTAAGTAAAACTAACTAAAATTCACCTAACCTAACCTAACCTCACCTAACCTAAAATAACCTAACCTAACCTAACCCAACCTAACCCAACCTAACCCAACCCAACCCAACCGAACCTAACCTAAGCTAACCTATCCTAACCAAACCTAACGTAACCGAACCTAACCTAACCTAACCTAACCTAACCTAACCTAACCTAACCTAACGCAACCTAACCTAACCCAACACAACCCAACCCAACCCAACCCAACCTAACCTAACCTAACCTAACCTAACCTAACCTAACCTAACCCAACCAAACCTAACCTAACCTAACCTAACATAACCTAACCTAACCTAACCTAACCTAACCTAACCTCTAACACTGAATATCAGTGTTTTGAAAAGAAATTAAGCGTTTTCCGTGAAAAGAAGATAAAAATAAGTAAAATACATTGGTTTTCATCTAAAACTGAGCTTTTTTCGTGAAAAATAGTAAAACTAACTAAAATGCACCTAACCTAACCTAACTTCACCTAACCCAACCTAACCCAACCCATCCCAACCCAACCCAACCTATCCTAACCTAGCCTAACCTATCCTAACGTAACCTAACGTAACCTAACCTAAGTTAGGTTAGGTTAGGTGAATTTTAGTTAGTTTTACTTCTTTTCACGAAAAACACTCAGTTTTAGATAAAAACCAATGTATTTTAGTTAGTCCTACCCTTTTCACGGAAAACGCTTAATTTTTTTTATAACACTGGTTTTTAGTTTTAGTCAGTTTTACTTCTTTTCACGGAAAACGACCACTTTCTTCTGAAAACACTGTTTTTTAATCAGTTGTACTTCTTTTAAAAGATAACCCCTGTTTTCTGTTTAAAACGTAGTTTTAAAGTTAGTTTTACTTCTTTTCACAAAAAACACTTTTAGATGAAAAACAGTGTATCTTAGTTAGTTTTACTTCATTCACGGAAAACTTACGTTTAATTGAAACACAGTGTATTTCTGTTAGGTTTACTTGTTTTTACGGGGAAGTAGATTTTCCAATTTTCAGGGAAATATTACCTAATTTTGCGAAGTAGATTATCATAGAAAACGGGAAATTTGTATCATAAAAAATGAGAAATATCTAGTTTCCGGTAAAGTTGGTTATCTACTTTCCCGAAAAGCAGATAGATTTTCTACTTTTCGGGAAAGTAGATTATCGACTTTTCGGGGGAGTAGATTTTCGAATTTTGGGGGAAATATTACCTAATTTTGCGAAGTAGATTGTCATAGAAAACGGGAAATTTGTATCATAAAAAATGGGAAATATCTACTTTCCGGGAAAGTTGGTTATCTACTTTTCCGAAAAGTAGATACATTTTCTACTTTTCGGCAAAGTAGATTATCGACTTTTCGGGAAAGTAGATTTTCGAATTTTGGAGGAAATATTACCTAATTTTGCAAAGTAGATTATCATAGAAAACGGGAAATTTTTATCATAAAAAATGAGAAATATCTAGTTTCCGGGAAAGTTGGTTATCTACTTTCCCGAAAAGTATATAGATTTTCTACTTATCAGGGAAGTAGATTTTCGAATTTTGGGGGAAATATTACCTAATTTTGCGAAGTAGATTATCATAGAAAATGGGAAATTTGTATCATAATAAATGGGAAATATCTACTTTCCGGGAAAGTTGGTTATCTACTTTCCCGAAAAGTAGATAGATTTTCTACTTTTCGGGAATGTAGATTATCGACTTTTCGGGGAAGTAGAATTTCGAATTTTGGGGGAAATATTACCTAATTTTGCGAAGTAGATTATCATAGAAAACGGGAAATTTGTGTCATAAAAAATAGGAAATATCTACTTTCCGGGAAAGTTGCTTATCTACTTTCTCGAAAAGTGGATAGATTTTCTACTTTTCGGGAACCTAAGCTAACCTAACCCACTCTAACCCAACCCAACCCAACCTACCCCAACCCAACCCAACCTAACCTAAGCTAACCTAACCTAGGTTAGGTTAGGTTAGGTTAGGTTGGGTTGGGTAAGGTTAGGTTAGGTTAGGTTAGCTTAGGTTAGGTTAGGTTGGGTTAGGTTAGGTCAGGTTAGGTTAGGTTGGGTTAGGTTAGGTTAGGTTAGGTTAGGTTAGGTTAGGTTGGGTTAGGTTAGGTTAGGTTAGGTTAGGTTAGGTTAGGTTAGGTTAGGTTAGGTTAAGTGAATTTTAATTAGTTTTACTTCTTTTCACGAAAAACCTCACGGAAATCGTTGAATTTCCTTACAAAAACACTGTTTTTTAGTTACTTGTACATATTTTCGAACATGTGCCGTGTTTTCTGTTGAAGAAGTCTGTTTTGAAGTTAGTTTTACTTCTTTTCACGCGTAGGTTAGGTTAGGTTAGGTTAGGTTAGGTTAGGTTAGGTTGGGTTGGGTTGGGTTGGGTTGTGTTGGGTTAGGTTAGGTTGGGTTAGGTTAGGTTCGGTTACGTTAGGTTGGGTTACGTTAGGTTAGCTTAGGTTGAGTTAGGTTTGGTTAGCTTAGGTTAGGTTGGGTTGGGTTGGGTTGGGTTGGGTTAGGTTTGGTTAGGTTAGGTTAGGTTAGTTTAGGTTAGGTGAGGTTAGGTTAGGTGAATTTTAGTTAGTTTTACTTATTTTCACGAAAAACACTCAGTTTTAGATAAAACCAATGTATTTTACTTATTTTTATCTTCTTTTCACGGAAAACGCTTAATTTCTTTTCAAAACACTGATTTTCAGTGTTAGAGGTTAGGTTAGGTTATGTTAGGTTAGGTTTGGTTAGGTTAGGTTAGGTTAGGTTAGGTTAGTTTGGCCAGGTTAGTTGCTGGGTTGCTGGCCATGAGTCAGTTGTGCTAGTTTAGGTTAGGTTACGTTGTGTCATAGGTTAGGTTAGGTTAGGTTAGGCTCTGGCTAGGGTTGGGCTGTGACAGGTTGGCTGGGTTAGTTGGGTTAGGTTAGGCTATGTTAGGTTAGGGTTGTGTTTTTTAGGGTTAGGTTAGGTTAGATAGGTTAAATTGGTTAGGTTAGGTTAGGTTAGGTTAGGTTAGGTTGGGTTGGGTTGGGTTAGGTTGGATTAGGTTAGGTTAGGTTAGATTAGGATAGGTTAGGTTAGGTTATGTTAGGTTAGGTGAATTTTAGTTAGTTTTACTTCTTTTCACGAAAAACACTCAGTTTCAGACAAAAACCAATATATTTTACTTATTTTTATCTTCTTTTCACGGAAAACACTTAATTTATTTTCAAAACACTGATTTTCAGTGTTAGACGTTAGGTTAGGTTAGGTTAGGTTAGGTTAGATTAGGTTAGGTTAGGTTAGGTTAGGTTAGTTTTGGTTAGGTTAGGTTGGGTTGGGTTGGGTTGGGTTGGGTTGAGTTGGGTTAGGTTAGTTTAGGTTAGGTTACGTTAGGTTAGGTTAGGTTAGGTTAGGTTAGGTTTGGTTAGGTTGGGTTGGGTTAGGTTGGGTTGGGTTAGGTTGGGTTAGGTTAGGTTAGGTTAGGTTGGTGTTGGTATGTCAGGGTTTGGTTGTGTTGTGTTAGTTTAGGTTAGGTTAGGGTTGGGTTGGGTTGGGTTAGGTTGGGTTAGGTTAGGTTAGGTTAGGGTTAGGTTAGGTTATGTTAGGTTAGGTGAATTTTAGTTAGTTTTACTTCTTTTCACGAAAAACACTCAGTTTCAGACAAAAACCAATGTATTGCCTTATTTTTATCTTCTTTTCACGGAAAACACTTAATTTATTTTCAAAACAGTGATTTTCAGTGTTAGAGGTTAGGTTAGGTTAGGTTAGGTTAGGTTAGGTAAGGTTAGGTTAGGTTAGGTTAGGTTAGGTAAGGTTAGGTTAGGTTAGGTTAGGTTTGATACACTCCCAGGTACACCTTTGACACTCCCAGGTCCGCCTCCGACACTCCCAGGTACAACTCCGACACTCCCAGGTAAACCTCCAATACTCCTAGGTACACCTCTGATACTCCCAGGTACACCTCTGACACTCCTAGGTATTCCTCTGACACTCCCTAGTACACCTCTGACACTCTCAGGTACACCTCAGACACTCCCTGGTACACCTCTGACACTCCAAGGTACACCTCTTTCACTCCCTGGTTTTCCCCTGACACTCCCAGGTACATCTCAGACACTCCTAGGTACACCTCTCACACTATTAGGTACACCTCTCACACTCCCAGGTTCTCCTGTGACACTCCCTGGTAATTCTCTGACACTCCAGGGTACAGCTCAGACACTCCCAGGTACACCTCTAACATTCCCAGACACACCTCTGACCCTCCCAGGTACACCGCTGACACTGCCAGGTACACCTCTGACACTCCATGTACACCTCCGACACTCCCAGGTACACCTTTGACACTCCCAGGTACTCCACTGACACTCCCTGGTACACTCCTGACACTCCCAGGTACACCTCTGACACTCCAAGGTACACCTCTGACACTCGCAGGTACACCTCCGACACTCCCAGGTGCACCTCTAACACTCACAGGTACACCTCTGATACTCCCAGGTACACCTCTGACACTCCCAGGTACACCTCTGACACTCCTAGGTACTCCTCTGTCACTCCCTAATACACCTTTAACACTCCCAGGTACACGTCAGACACTTCTAGGTACACCTCTCACACTCGCAGGTACACCTCAGACACTCCCAGGTACACCTCTTTTACTCCCTGGTTCTCCCCTAACACTCCCAGGTACACCTCAGACACTCCCAGGTACACATCAGACTCTCCCAGGTACACCTCTGACACTCCCAGGTACACCTTCGATATTCCCAGGTACACCTCCGATATTCCAAGGTACACCTCCGGTACTCCCAGGTACACCTTTGAGACTCCCAGGTACTTCTCTGACACTCCCAGGTCCGCCTCCGACACTCCCAGGTACAACTCCGACACTCCCAGGTAAACCTCCGATACTCCTAGGTACACCTCTGACACTCCCAGGTACAACTCTGACACTCCTAGATATTCCTCTGACACTCCCTGGTACACCTCTGACACTCCCAGGTACACCTCAAACACTCCCCGGTACACCTCAGACACTCCCAGGTACACCTCTTTCACTCCCTGGTTCTCCCCTAACACTCCCAGGTACACCTCAGACACTCCCAGGTACACCTCAGATACTCCCAGGTACACCGATGACACTCCCTAGTACACCTCAGACACTTCTATGTACACCTCTCACACTCGCAGGTACACCTCAGACACTCACAGGTACTCCTCAGGCACTCCCAGGTACACCTAAGACACTCCCAGGCACACCTCTGACACTCCCAGGTACACCGCTGACACTGCCAGGTACACCACTGACACTCCATGTACACAGCCGACACTCCCAGGTACACCTCTGACACTCCCATGTACTCCACTGACACTCCCTGGTACACACCCCTGACACTCCCAGGTACACCTCAGACACTCCCAGGTACACCTCAGACACTCCTAAGTACACCTCTCACACTATTAGGTACACCTCTCACACTCCCAGGTTCTCCTGTGACACTCCCTGGTAATTCTCTGACACTCCCAGGTACAGCTCAGACACTCCCAGGTACAGCTCAGACACTCCCAGGTACACCTCTGACATTCTCAGACACACCTCTGACACTCCCAGGTACACCTGACACTGCCAGGTACACCCTCTGACACTCCATGTACATCCACCTCCCAGGTACACCCTCCCAGGCACACCTCTAACCTCACAGGTACACTCTGACACCCCAGGTACACCCCTGACACCCCAGGCACACTCCTGACACTCCCAGGTACACCCTCTGGACATTCACAGGTACACCTCTGACACTCCTAGGTACTCCTCTGTCACTACCTGATACACCTCTAACACTCACAGGTACACCTCTGACACTCCTAGGTATTCCTCTGACACTCCCTGGTACACTCTGACACTCCCAGGTACAACTCAGACACTCCCCCTTACACCTCTGACTCTCCCAGGTACATCTCTTTCACTCCCTGGTTCTTCCCTGACACTCCCAGGTACACCTCAGACACTCCCAGGTACACCTGAGACATTCCCAGGTACACCTCTGACACTCCCAGGTACACCTCAGACACTCCTAGGTACACCTCTCACACTCCCCAGGCACACCTCCACACTCCCCAGGCACACCCAGACACCCCTGGCACTCTGACACTCCCTGGTACACTCTGACACTCCCAGGTACACCTCAGACACTCCCCCTTACACCTCTGACTCTCCCAGGTACATCTCTTTCACTCCCTGGTTCTCCCCTGACACTCCGAGGTACACCTCAGACACTCCATGTACACCTCCGACACTCCCAGGTACACCTCTGACACTTCCAGGTACTCCACTGACACTCCCTGGTACACCCCTGACCCTCCCAGGTACACCTCTGACACTCCCAGGTACACCTTTGACAC
>NW_024734651.1:0-13440 GCF_018991925.1 Homarus americanus | reverse complement strand
ACGACCATGATTATGACATCCACGACCATGATTATAACAACCACGACCAAGATTATAACAACCACGACCATGATTAAAACAACCACGACTATAATCATAACCACGACCATGATTATGACATCCACAACCATGATTATGACATCCACTACCATGATTATAACAGCCACGACCATGATTATAACACATACGACCATGATTATACTAACCACGACCATGATTTATAACAACGACTACCATGACAATTACAACCACGACCATGATTATATCAACCACGACCATGATTATATAGCCGACTATAATCGCCTTCGCCCCATGATTATGACATCGACCATGATTATAACAACCACGACCATGATTATAACAACCACGACCGCCAGTTATAACAACCACGACCATGATTATAACCAGCCACGATGTAGTTATAACAACCACGACCATGATTACTTAACAACTGCCAGTCATGATTATAACCAACCGACAACGATTATAACCATGCACGACTATGATCATAACCACGACCACAATTATGACTTCCACGCCCATGATTATATCAACCACGACCATATTATGACAGCCACGACCATGATTATAACACCTACGACCATGATTATAATAACCACGATCATGATTATAACAACCACGACCATGATTATAACACCCACTACCATGACTGTTACAACCACGACCATGATTATAACAACTACGACCATGATTATACTAACCACGACCATGATTATAACAACCACTTCCATGACTATTACAAGCACGACCATGATTATTACAACCCTACGACCATGATTATAACAACCACGACTATAAGCATAACCACGACCATGATTATGACATCCACGACCATGATTATAACAACCATGACCATGATTATAACAACCACGACCATGATTATAACAACCACGACCATGATCATAACAGCCACGACCATGATTATAACACCTACGACCATGATTATACTAACCACGACCATGATTATAACAACCACTACCATGATTATTACAACCACGACCATGATTATAACAACCACGATCATGATTATAACAACCACAAATATGATTATAACAACCACTTCCATGACTATTACAAGCACGACCATGATTATTACAACCCTACGACCATGATTATAACAACCACGACTATAAGCATAACCACGACCATGATTATGACATCCACGACCATGATTATAACAACCATGACCATGATTATAACAACCACGACCATGATTATAACAACCACGACAATGATTATAACAACCACAACCATGAATATAACACCCACGACCATGATTATAACACCCACGACCATGATTATAATAAAAACGACCATGATTATAACAACCACTACCATGGCTATTACAACCACGACCATGATTATAACAACCACAACCATGATTATAACAACCACGACCATGATTATGACAACCACAAATATAATTATATCTCCCACGACCATGATTATAACACCTAGGACTATACTCATAAACCACGATCTTGATCATAACCACGACCATGATTATAAAAACCACGACAATGATTAAAACAACCACTACCATGGCTATTACAACCACGACCATGATTATAACAACCATAACCATGATTATAACAACCACGACCATGATTATAACAACCACAACTATAATTATATCTCCCACGACCATGATTATAACAGCTAGGACTATAATCATAAACCACGAGCTTGATCATAACCACGACCATGATTATAACAACCACGACCATGATTATAACAACCACGACCATGATTATAACCCCTACGACCATGATTATAACAACCACGACAATGATTATACTAACCACAACCATGATTTATAACAACCACTACCATGACAATTACAACCACGACCATGATTATATCAACCACGACCATGATTATAAATACATGGATGACCATGATTATACTAACCACAAACTATGATTTATAACAAATTCATCAATACATGGTGACAATTACAACCACGCATTCATGATTATACTTACCACGACCATGATTATAACAACCACGACTATAATCATAACCACGACCATGATTATGACATCCACGACCATGATTATAATAACCACGACCGTGATTATAACAACCACGACCATGATTATAACAACCACGACCATGATTATAATAACCACGATCATGATTATAACAACCACGACCATGATTATAACAACTAATACGACAACGATTATAACAATACACGACTAGCATCATAACCACGACCACAATTATGACTTCCACGCCCATGATTATATCAACCACGACCATATTATGACAGCCACGACCATGATTATAACACCTACGACCATGATTATAATAACCACGATCATGATTATAACAACCACGACCATGATTATAACACCCACTACCATGACTGTTACAACCACGACCATGATTATAACAACTACGACCATGATTATACTAACCACGACCATGATTATAACAACCACTTCCATGACTATTACAAGCACGACCATGATTATTACAACCCTACGACCATGATTATAACAACCACGACTATAAGCATAACCACGACCATGATTATGACATCCACGACCATGATTATAACAACCATGACCATGATTATAACAACCACGACCATGATTATAACAACCACGACCATGATCATAACAGCCACGACCATGATTATAACACCTACGACCATGATTATACTAACCACGACCATGATTATAACAACCACTACCATGATTATTACAACCACGACCATGATTATAACAACCACGATCATGATTATAACAACCACAAATATGATTATAACAACCACTTCCATGACTATTACAAGCACGACCATGATTATTACAACCCTACGACCATGATTATAACAACCACGACTATAAGCATAACCACGACCATGATTATGACATCCACGACCATGATTATAACAACCATGACCATGATTATAACAACCACGACCATGATTATAACAACCACGACCATGATTATAACAACCATTCATGATTATAGCACCTGCGACCATGATTATACCCCAACCACGACCATGATTATAACAGCAGCTACCATGATTATGACAGCCACGACCATGATTATAACAACCACGACCATGATTATAACAACCACGACCATGATTATAATAACCACGACCATGATTATAACAACCACGACTATGATTATAACAACGACCAAGAATATAACAAACACGAGTCTGATTATACCAACCACAAACGTGATTATAACAACCACGATCATGATTATAACATTCACGACAATGATTATAACAACCACGATTGTGATTATAACAACCACGATTATGATTATAACAACCACGACCATGATTATAACAACCACGATCATGATTATAACAACCACGACAAGTTATAACAACCACAACCATGATTATAACAACCACGACCATGATTATGACAACCACAAATTTAGTATTACTTATCTCCCACGACCATGATTATAACACCTGGGACTAAAATCACAAACCACGAGCTTGATCATAACCACGACCATGATTATAACAACCACGACAATAATTATAACAACCACTGCCATGGCTATTACAACCACGACCATGATCATAAAAACCACAACCATGATTATAACAACCACGACCATGATTATAACAACCACAACTATAATTATATCTCCCACGACCATGATTATAACAGCTAGGACTATAATCATAAACCACGAGCTTGATCATAACCACGACCATGATTATAACAACCACGACAATAATTATAACAACCACGACCATGAATATAACCACCACTACCATGATTATAACAACAACGACTATGATTATAATAACCACAACCATGATTATACTAACCACGACCATGATTATAACATCTACGATCATGGTTATTACAACTACGACAATGATTATATCAACCACGAATATGATCGAAACGACGACCACAATTATGACATCCACGACCATGATTATAACAACCACGACCATGATTATAACAACCACGACCATGATTATAACAACCACGACCATGATTGTAACACCTACGACCATGATTATGACAACCACGACAATGATTATATCAACCACGACCATGATTATAACAACCACGACCATGATTATAACAACTACGATCATGATTATAACAACCACGACAATGATTATATCAACCACGAATAAGATCGAAACCACGACCACAATTATGACATCCACGATCTTGATTATAACAACCACGACCATGATTATAACAACCACTACCATGACTATTACAACCACGACCATGATTATAACACCTACGACCATGATTATACTAACCACGACCATGATTATAACAACCACTATGATGACTATTACAACCACGACCACGATTATAACAACCACGACAATGATTGTAACAACCACGACTATAATCATAACCACGACCATGATTATGACATCCACGACCATGATTATAACAACCAGACCATGATTATAACAACCACGACCATGATTATAATAACCACAATCATAATTATAACAACCACGACCATGATTATATCAACCACTACCATGACTATTACAACCACGACCATGATTATAACACCTACGACCATGATTATACTAACCACGACCATGATTATAACAACCACTATGATGACTATTACAACCACGACCATGATTATAATAACCACGATCATGATTATAACAACCACGACTAAGATTATAACAACCACGACCATGATTATAACAACCACGACTATGATTATATCTCCCACGACCATGATTATAACACCTACGACTATAATCATAAACCACGAGCTTGATCATAACCACGACGATGATTATAACAACCACGACAATGATTATAACAACCACGAATATGAATATAACAACCACGATCATGATTATAACACCCACGACCATGATTATATAATGTATGTATATGTATGCTGGATTATGTATTATGTATGTATATTATGTATGTGCTCCATTTATATTTATTATTCAGCCTAGCTAGCAGCATGTGGCAATGTTATTACCATATCCCACATGCTTAATTAATGTGCCTGGCGACGTATGGAAGCTGCTAATGTATCACTTGCCATACGTCGTCTATAGCAGTTGACAAGGAGCCTAGCTGAGGAGTGCTACCCCCCACCTCTGTGTACATACTCTTATCCAGTAAACCGAACCTACAAAACTATACAGGTGTTTGTGTTCTCTCCTGTATATAGAACTTATTACCCAGAACACCTAACATGGCGCAGTGCGTAGTTTTACTGGATTATTACGAGTGATAAGTGCAAGTTTGTGGAAAGCCGGCTTATGGACTCCCGCCTTTGTGTCAACCCCGCGTCATCCCTCCCTCGAAGAATTTAGCAACTTTGAGCAGTGTCAGTGACAGTGATTTTCTGTGAAGTGTTAAGTGCATTGTGTGTTTTGTGCCATTCATGTGTGACCTTGTTCGAACGGATTTCCAAGGTATACGGCATGTTCTGGGCATTTGTGGGGTGTAGAGCTCAGCGCACCCTCCTCTGACCGTTTACAGAGGGTGACTGAGCTACTCCTGTCTCCACCCCCCTCCCTCACAGCGCCGCCTCCACCCCCCCTCACAGCTGGGGCGAGACGCTTTGCCCGCCTGGGACACACACACACACACACACATACATGTACTAACACTTGCTGACCGCGCGGCTTCATTATATATATTTTATATATATAACCTACTTATCTGTGTAGTTAATTAAATTTTTTTTGTCTGAAATCTTGTTGATACGACGGGCTGACCGGTCAACACTGATTTAAGACACAGTACACAGATAAAGTAGTTATGTCTCATGCCTTACGTAGCCGTGGACCCAGCGCCTGGATGAGTCAAGCGGATGATAGTCCCCCAGAGATGGATGACCAGGCCGGCCACGACGCTCCAGCTCCCACAACATCGCGCAGCCCTTCACCTCAACATTCCGCGTTATCTCCAGAGATAATTGCCTTAATGAAGTTTATGAGAGATGAGAGACGCGAGGATGAAGCTCACAGACGTTTGGCGGATGAGCACAGAAGGCAAGCAGAGGCAGAACGAGACCACCAACGGAGAATGGAAGACAGTGCACGGTTTGAAGCCTTGATATCTCGCCTCACTGTTAACCAAGCCCCTGGCTCTAACACTGCCTCGGTACTGAATGGTTCAGATACCTCATCCATGCTTCCTTCACGCCCCCCAGCCCCACCTAAAGCAGCAGCTCAAACGCCGCCCATCTTGGAGCCTGATGTAAATTTCCAGACTTTTCGCGAATGGCGGCGGCGGTGGGCTGATTATGCTACAATGGTGGATCTCCAGAGTTTGTCACAGCCTAAACAACTCATCCAGCTGCGTATGTGCCTGTCCTTGGAAGTTCAGCGTGTCTTAGAACATACGTTGCAGGTACCCCCAACCTCTTCGCTGTCTGTAGAGGAGGTACTGGACGTTCTACAACAGCACATCAAAGGACAGCAGAATGAAGCTCTGCGCAGGAGGGAATTGTTTAGGCTATGAGGAGCAGATGGAGGGTGAGTCTTTATCGCTTTTATGTATTGTCTAAGAGAGCCTTGTAAAGAGGTAGAGAGATACAGAGCTACCTACCACAGGTGCGAGGAGAACCAGCGAAGTCAGTATCCCGATGGGTGTTAAGGACGAGGAACTTGTCCAACGCCTCACCTCCCCTCGACTCTTTTCCTCTCTCTTCAGGATGTGTTGACGATATGTCGCTCCTATGAGGCTGCCAGGTGTGCCACCTCTGCCATCCGAGCTCCCCCTACAGCCGTACGCGCTGTGTCCCGGTACAAGAAGGACAAGAAGTCTGCTCCTACGCCTTCGCCCACCACGTCCACGCCCGGTCCATTTTGTAACAACTGTGGTAAGCAGCACGGAACACAGGTGTGTCCAGCTGCTCAGTCTACCTGCAACAGTTGTGACCGTATGGGCCACTGGTCGCTCACAGTGCGGTGCCCAGCTAAGTACGTACAGTGCAATGTGTGCGGTCGTCTGGGCCACTATGACAAGTGTTGCCCTACCCACGAACCCAAGGGACAGCGTCGGCGAAAGCTTCGGCGCCCTTCTACCAGTGAGGGCCGCCCACAGTCGCCAAATCAGAGGCACAACGACCCTGGACAAAGCCCGACCCATTTTAGGAGGGTGTACTCCTCGCATCCCAGGACCAAAGTCCCCCAGTACATCAGCGTCATCGTGACCTACGGCGGTGTGTCATCCCGTCTTCAGATGTTGCCCGACACCGGCGCTGATGCTACAGTCATCGGTCCCCAGCATTTGCGATGCTTGGGGCTCTCTCCAAGCGATCTAGGACCGCCTCCCGAGGACCTCCGCTTTATGGCAGATGGTTCACAGATGGCCCCAGCCCTGGGTTCACTCTATGCACATGTCACCCTTGGCAACAGGTCGTGTCAGGCCTGGATTGACGTGCATAATGGTGTCCTGACTCCCTTGCTGTCCTACAGACATTGTCAAGAGTTGGCCATCATCTCCCAGGACTTCCCAACACCGATTCTCGAGGTAAATTACGCCAACAGGGTGCATGAAGGGAGCAGCAACTACCCTGCTGCCGCCCTACCCCTACCTCTGGCCAGTGACACCTCTCCTTCGGTAGTTGTCCTTGCTGCATCACGTCCCCACGCCCTGGCTCGCCTTCACGACAGTCACCGTGGAGCTGAGGCCACCAAACGACGTGCACGACAGACTGTGTTCCGGCCTGGCATCGACCCCGACATCTCCAATGCTGTCCAGGTGTGTAAGCCCCGCCACGTATTACAACCCAGCCAGCAGCAGGTACCCTTCATGAGTGACGACAACCCCACCCGCCCCTTTGAGTCTGTGTCGGCCGACTTTTTCTGTGTGTCAGGAAAGTCCTTCCTGGTTATCGTCGACCGTCTCTCTGGTTGGCCGGTTGTCATCAAGGGCGGTAATGACACGACGTCTGCCGCCACCATCAGCAAGTTCCGCCACTACTTCCGTGACGTGGGAGTTCCTGTACGCCTGCGAACCGACGGAGGGCCTCAGTTCACAAGCCGGGACTTTGCTGTGCTCCTTGACCGATGGGGAGTCCGGCATGTGTTGTCATCGCCCCATTACCAGCAGTCCAACGGCCACGCTGAGGCTGCTGTCAAATCCTTGAAGCACCTCATCCTTAAGGTGGCCCCTTCTGGGAATATTGACTGCGAGGCCTTCGACCGGGGTCTTCTTGAACTCCGCAACACACCTAACTACACCGGACGCCCCCCTGCCCAGGTTTTGCGGCGGACGCCCTCGTTCTTGTGTCCCTCGCTCACCCTCAATCCTTCTCCAAGGAGTGGCAGGCCAAGACAGAGGATTGTGATCGCCGAGCCGCCGAACGTGTTCAGACGTCGCCGCCTGCCATAACGACTACGCCCGTGTTCTTCCCAGGTTGAGTAAGTCGGCACCTGTCTGTGTTCAGGACCTGACCTCCCTACGTTGGGGACAAAGTAGGCGTAGCTGCGGGTCTTGGTAGTGTCACGGACTACCAGGTGCGCTACCCAGTGGTCGTGTGTGTGGTGGAGGAACCGCCGTTTTCTCCGCCCGCAGAATAATGCCTTCTGCTGGCCCTGCCACCAGTGTTGAGTCCCATACCTTTCCCTGATGAAGTCCCTCGACGCTCAGAACGGATCCAGAAGAAAAGGTCCGCTCAAGACTTTGCTATGAGCGTATAGGGGGGAGGGAGGTGTATGTATATTATGTATGCTGGACTATATATTATGTATGTATATTATGTATGTGCTCCATTTGTATTATTTATTCAGCCTAGCTAGCAGCGTGTGGCAATGTTATTACCATATCCCACATGCTTAATTAATGTGCCTGGCGACGTATGGAAGCTGCGAATGTATCACTTGCCATACGTCGTCTATAGCAGTTGACCAGGAGCCTAGCTAGGGAGGAGCGCTACCCCCCTCTGTGTACATACTCTTATCCAGTAAACCGAACCTACAAAACTATACAGGTGTTTGTGTTCTCTCCTGTATATAGAACTTATTACCCAGAACACCTAACAGAAGTCACCCTCTGTAACCTGATATCTCCTTTGTGTGTCTCATTAGTCACATGTCGAGGATTTGTCAACACAAGTCTTGTTGAGTCTATGTAGAGAGGAGGAAGGGACAGAAAGATTAAGAGAGAAGAAGCTCATAGGGAAGGGAAGGTTAAAAGGGTGGAGTGGGAAGAGCGGGCGAGGGACAGGGGGGAGCGAAGGAAAATCTGGTGGCCTTCAGCGTGGATTCCTAGGAACAGTTGCTGAAGGAGGCGTTGCAGTCGCTGGAGGATCACTAGGGTCACTTGCTCAACCAAACACATCTCCTCCTTGGTGAGTCTTAGAAGAGGGGGAGGGACAGACGTAGGGTAAATAAGCGTGATTGTGATAAAGGTCATCAAAGAGACAAAAAGGAGAAACAAAGAGAAACAGGGAAAGAAGGAAAGAGAGAGAGAGAGAGAAACAAAGAAATTACAAAAAAAACATAATTATAGATAAATAGAGATGGATAGATGGATGGATGGAGAGGTAAAAATTTGATCTCACAATTTGTCAGATGACCAAGGTCTTTCATATTTTATCCTCTGAAGAAATTTGACCACACAAAAACAGATCTTGAGTAAATCACATTAACCTTGATTGACCTGGTGATCGTTAAGGAACTGTCACCAAATTCTGTCGACTGTTCTGGCATTCCTCTCCCACCCACTTCTTCTTATATCCTGAAAAATATAATTAAGGAAAATAAAAAAAATCAGCTGAAATTCATGTTTACATCCGCAACGGATGTAAACATGAATATCCGTGCACTGACGTCACGAATATAATCCTAACTTTCCCTGGTAGTGTAGGTAGGGAGGATGCATTATCTGTTCTTCTGACACCTACTATTCAGATAAAAGCTATAGCTAAATATATCAGGAGTGGTATATATGAATACATTAATAAGTTATGAAGGATTGAAAGAAGGATTGCAAGAGATATATATAAGGAGGGAGAGATGCAGAAAAAAGGGTATCTCTGGAGTAGTGGTGTGCAGCTGCGGCCCACTACATATTTTTACTGTAGGTACTCCAACCAGGATTTGCACATTTGTTATTATATATATGAAAATATTGGTACTTGTGCCAAGAATCAGGAAACCTATGTTGACAAGTTTTCATCTTGGCGTGGGCTGAGAATTTGGTCAAAACAATTTTTTTTTCTTAAAAAATATGATTTTTTGTCTAAGTTAATTCATTGAGATTTAACTACCATGAAGCATACATAACAACCAAAATACATGTCATTTAAATAAATAAACATGTTTGAAATGTTTGATTCATCATATTGAGATCCCTTTGACTTATCATATACACCTGTGCGTCTAGTGAACCTTGTATATGGCACTATTGCTCGAGTGGCTATAGAACATTGCCTATTGAATATACTGTAATTGACATAGGATACTCAATGATGATAAAGTTTGTGAATGAACTTTTGGTAGATCCAGATCCAGAAGAGAATCGCTATGAACCATCAAGACAACCTTCTTAGTCATGCTCTCCACGAAGAGCCCCTTAGTAACCGTGCCATCGCTCAACGGCTGGGGATTTCGTGACCCACTGTGCTGTGTGTGAAATATGAACCATTTCCTGAATTTTAATATATACTTTTATGTTCATTGAGTAATTATTCTATTTGGTATGATGAGAGAGAGGGGGTCACGAGTGACTACCCGGGAAGAGAACGACCTGATCCAGCAGGCAGGGGAAGCCAGTCCCTTCACCAACGCCAAGGCAATTAAGGAAGACCTATTGTTGCGTTTTAAATGCAAGAAACCGGTTTTCTTACCTTAGAACTCAGATACCTTTACACTGATTACGCACCCAGGAGATTATGGTGTATCACTACGTAGAATTTCACTCTGCTTCCGGCATTCAATGCGTTGTGTACCTGATAAATGACGATTTAATGAATTCCATTAATTTCCAACATCCATCTAAGTAATTGGTTATACTTTGTCATAACCAATCAGTCATTCCCTTTGGTAATAATAATAATAGAGGGGTCACAGATACGGGCAGATAATTGCACTTACGTTTATTTGGCACAATTCCATACACTGGACTTATGATTTGCATGGATAGGTCAGTCACTCACATTAGCGCCACAGTACCGTAACTTATAAAGGAGAGTTTGTCAACCTGGGGAATTAATCGTTTAGATCTATTAGGCCGGCCTGGAGTGCTCTTGTAGCAAACAGGCCCTCACCAGTGATCACTTCCTTTACAAGATGCGTTAACTTTTCGCTGGACTTAACAACAATCTCGGGGATTTGCGCACACAGACTCGTAGCACTGTTAGGATTGTATGGCCCCTGTTCTAAGTCCGCGGAACAGGAGATCTTCTCTCACCTAAGATCTAAAGCCCACTGACTAAAATGAGGTCTCACTGGCCTCCCCTTATCGGCTGGCCGGGTACCTTATCTCTACCTAAACAAACATTTGGGATGGGTTGTGCGGAAGGCCCAACGCAACCCATGACACCTATCATGGAGGTGTCTGTGACCACAGTGCGTCGACGGTTACATACCGAAGGCATTCACCACCGAGTACCCACACTGCCAGGCTCGCCTTCACCCAGAAGTGTGTAGCCAATGATATGGAGTTCTGAAAATGGACTGTCTTCACAGAAGAAAAAAAAATAATCTCCACCAACCATGGTCACATTCACATGTGAAGGAGGAATAATACAAGGCAGGCATAATAACCCTTCAATCTTGTCTAAGATACAAATGAATACATAACACCGCCTATCTATATGTTGCCATTCTTTTTTCACGGCCAAGTGAAAAAATGTGCACAACCAAAACAAACTCATCCTCACTAGCTCAATCACCCCTGCTCCTCGTGGTAGAAAGTGACGTAAGTAAGATCAAAACTACCACAGCCAGGACTCTCTAATATCCCCAGTCGCCTCACACCCTTGTTCTCCCTCTCATCCCCCTACACTAGGGTGTGTCATATGGAGGCGAATTTTTTTCTTTTGAGTTTGAAAAATCGGCCCATGGTATTAATGATGTAGTTCTATGTGCAGAATCATGTGATATCTTCAGATTTGAAAAGTTTTCATTTTTTCCTAGGTAAATTTTAACTTGAAATCTTATGAAAATTCAGTATTCCCACCCTTTTACCAACACCACTAAATAGCTTATTTAAAGTAAAGTAAATGTATCAGGTAAATTTATTAGGATGAAAATGATCCAGAATAGTGAAACGAATGATCTTGACACATTTATTAAATTTAATATTCCTTTAGAAAACAAAATCATCAAATACAAAACCGGTTTTACTTACTACGACCCGGGGTGTTGCTGCACACACCATAGAGAAATACGTTCTTCTTTTTGCTTCTTGTTTCTACTCTCATCACCTCCCTGTTGACCACCTGAGCTCGGATGTAGCCTTCCCTCCTCTCCTGGCTGTACACGTGACTGCTGGCCTCGCTCACTTGCTGTACACAACGCTCTATACTCTGGGTGTGCGAGGGCCAGGCAGGGACATGCATGGGGTTGTCCAGGAAAGCTCTGACTTGAACATTGGTGAGGCTGCAGGTAAGAGGGGCTCACTGCCAGCCTGGATGTTATCCAGATCTATGAGATCAGTGAGGGTCTTGAACGATGGACTTTAGAGTCTTCCTGACCCCTGAGGAATCGCTCACCAACTGATCTTGGTCATGCCCAGATCCTCTCATATAAGTCTCATATCCAAGATCTTTTTGACTGCTGCACTCTTTCTCCTCCTCATCCTTACTGCAGAGCATCAGTCTGCAGAACTGCCTCTGGATGAGCATACCAGGAAGATCTCCCACAGTCTGCCCCACAATCTGAACAACTCTCCTGGCTGACTTTCAGGAGCTCAAGCTGAAGTGAGAGTGAACATGCCTGGACCTTCGGAGAACGATGACTTGACCTTGTGTTGAACCAATTTGAAAAGTGTATAAATTCTCACGATGAATTGGATAATAAGTCCCAGGTTGTGAAGCTGGTTCCCTTTCAGTTTATGATGACCGACCCAAATTCTGCAGAACCTGAGAGCCGTTGTGAGCCACCTAGAATGTGAGACTGGACCTATCTGCAGGTAAGCAAGTCTATCAGGCATGATCCCAGTTTTGATGGCACTGCAAATCATGTAACCATAGTACTGGTCAGTACTCAGGTCGTCAATGACAGTATGTGCAAGCTCAACGAGTGGAGGGCCAACTGTGATTTTTCAAAGCTCGGATTTATTTCTAACTCAGTGGCAGAGTCCAGCATCTTGCCAAGAGGACCAGACCATCTGTTGTTTGAAAGAGTCTTGCCATCCAGCTCCTGGATCAGATGTCTGAGGGGCAACTCGTTGGTGTGGAGGTCACAAACAATCCAGACCAGCTTCCTCCCAATCTTCCGCTCTATCCACTGTA
>NW_024734650.1:0-20275 GCF_018991925.1 Homarus americanus | reverse complement strand
TCATCGAATATAAGAAAGCCCCCTGATCGAATATAACAAAGTCCCTTGATCGAGTATAACAAAGTTCCCTGGTCGAGTATAACAAAATCCCCTAATCGAATATAACAAAGCCCCCTGATCGAGTAAAACAAAGGCCACTGGTCGAGCATAACAAAGGACCCTGGTCGAGTGTAACAAAGCCCCCTCATCGAGTATAATAAAGGCCGTGATCGAGTATTACAAAATCCCCTGATCTAGTATAACAAAATCCCCTGATCGAGTATAGCAAATGCCCTTGATCCTGTATAACAAATATCCCTCATCGAGTAAAACAAGTCCCCTAATCGAATAAACCAAAGCCCCCTGTTCGAGTATAACAAAGGCCACTGCTCGAGCATAACAAAGTCCCCTGATCGAGTATAACAAAGTCTCCTGATCAAGTATATCAAACCTCCCTTATCGAGTATAACAAAGTCCCCTAATCGAGTATAGCAAAATCCCCTGGTAGGGTATAATAAAGGACCCTGATCGAGTATAACAAAGTCCCGTGATCTAGTATAACAAAGTCCCATGGTCGAGTATAACAAAGTCCCTTGATCGAGTATAACAAAGGGCCCCGTTTGTGTACAACAAAGCCTCCTGATCGAGTAAAACAAAGTCCCCTGATCGAGTATAACAAAGTCCTCTGATCGAGTATAACAAAGTCCCTTGATCGAGTATAACAAATCACCTGATCGTGTATAACAAAGTTCCCTGGTCGAGTATAGAAATGTCCCCTGATCGAGTATAACAAAGGCCCCTGATCGAGTATAACAAAGTCCTCTGATCGTGTATAAAAAAGTCCCCTGATCGAGTATAGCAAAGGCCCTTGATCGAGTATAATAAAGGCACCTGATCGAGTATAACACAGGCCCCCCGGTTGAGTATAAGAAAGTCCTCTCATCGAGGATAACAAAGTCCCCTGATCGCGTATAACAAAGGTCCTTGATCGAGTATAATAAAGGCCCCTAATCGAGTATAACAAAGTCCTTTGATCGAATATAAAAAAGTACCCTGATCGAGTAAAACAAAGTCCCCTGGTCGAGTATAACAAAGTCCTCAGATCGGGTATAACAAAGCCCATTGATCGAGTAAAACAAAGTCCCGTGATCGAGTATAGCAAAGGCCCTTGATCGAGTATAACTAAGGCCCCCGGTTGAGTATAACAAAGCCTCCTCATCGACTATAACAACGTCCCCTGATCGAGTATAACACATCCCCTGATTGAGTATAACATATCCCCTCATCGAGAATAACAAAGCCCCCTGATCGAGGAAAACAAAGGCCCCTGGTCGAGTATAATAAAGGTCCCTCATCGAATATAAGAAAGCCCCCTGATCGAATATAACAAAGTCCTTGATCGAGTATAACAAAGGCCCTTGATCGAGTATAACAAAGTCACCTAATCGAGTATAACAAAGTCCCCTTATCGAGAATAACAGAGTCCCCTTTTCGAGTATAACAAAGTCCCCTGATCGAGTATAACAAAGTTCCCTGGTCGAGTATAGCGAAATCCCCTAATCGAATATAACAAAGCCCCCTGATCGAGTACAACAAAGGCCACTGGTCGAGCATAACAAAGGACCCTGGTCGAGTGTAACAAAGCCCCCTCATCGAGTATAATAAAGGCCGTGATCGAGTATAACAAAATCACCCTGATCTAGTATAACAAAATCCCCTGATCGAGTGTAGCAAATGCCCTTGATCCTGTATAACAAATACCCCTCATCGAGTAAAACAAAGTCCCCTAATCGAATAAACCAAAGCCCCCTGATCGAGTATAACAAAGGCCACTGCTCGAGCATAACAAAGTCCCCTGATCGAGTATAACAAAGTCTTCTGATCAAGTATATCAAACCTCCCTCATCGAGTATAACAAAGTCCCCTAATCGAGTATAACTATACTCAACAGGGGGCCTTTGTTATACTCGATCATGAGACTTTGTTATATTCGATCAGAGCCTTTGTTATATTCGATCAGGGGACATTACTATACTCGACCAGGGAACTTTGTTATACACGATCAGGGGATATGTTATTCTCGATCAGGGGATTTGTAATACTCAACCGGGGGCGTTTGTTATACTCGATCATGGGCCTTTGTTATACTCGACCAGGGGCCTTTGTTATGCTCGATCAGAGGACTTTGTTATACTCGATCGGGGGACTTTGTTTTACTGGTTGAGGGGGCTTTGTTATACGCGATCATGGGACTTTGTTATACTCGATCAGGGGACTTTGTTTTACTCAATCTGGGGACTTTTTTATATTCGATCTTTGATTGAGGGGGCTTTGTTATACGATCAGAGGTTATACTCGATCAACATTTGTTATACTCGATCATGGGCCTTTGTTATACTCGATCAGCGGGCTTTGTTATACTCGACCAGGGACTTTGTTATACTCGAAAAGGGGACATTGTTATTCTCGACCAGGGGACTTTGTTATACTCGAGCAGGGGGCTTTGTTATACTCGATCAGGGGACATTACTATACTCGATTAGGGGCCTTTGTTATACTCGATCAGGGTACTTTTTATGCTCGATCAGGGGCCTTTATTATACTATATCAGGGGCTTTTGATATAATCGAACCAGGGGAATTTGTTATACTCGATCATGAGACTTCGTTATACTCGATCAGGGCCTTTATTATACTCGACCAGGGGGGTTTGATATACTCGATCAGGGGACATTGTTATACTCGATTAGGGGCCTTTGTTATACTCGACCAGAGTGCTTTGTTATGCTCGACCAGTGGCCTTTGTTAAACTCGATCAGGGGGCTTTGTTATATTCGATTTGGGGACTTTGTTATACTCGACCAGGGGCCTTTGTTATGGTCAACCAGGGCACTTTGTTATACTCGATGAGGGGACTTTGTTATACTCGATCAGGGGATTTGTTATCCTCGACCAGGGGACTTTGTTATACTCGATCAGGGGACTTTGTTATACTTGAACACGGGACTTTGTAATATTCGATCAGGGTGGCTTTGTTATACTCGACCAGGGCCTTTGTTATGCTCGATAAGGGGACATTGTTTTATTCGATGAGGGGCCTTTGTTATTCTCGATCAGGGGACATTACTATACTCGACCAGGGAACTATGTCATACACGATCAGGGGATATGTTATACTCGATCAGGGGATGTGTTATACTCGATCAGGGGACTTTGTTATACTCAGCAAGGAGGCTTTGTTATACTCAACCGGGGGCCTTTGTTATACTCGATCAGGGGAATTTGTTAAACTCGATCAGGGGACTTTGTTATACTCGATCAGGGGGCTTTGCTTTACTCAACCAGGGACTTTGTTATACTCGATCTGGTGGTTTTGTTATACTCGACCAGGGGTCTTTGCTATGCTCGATCAGGGGACTTTGTTATACTCGATCAGGGGCCTTTGTTATACTCGATCAGGGGACTGTTTTATATTCGATCAGGAGACTTTATTATACTCGATCAAGGGCCTTTGTTATACTCGACCAGGTGCCTTCGTTATGCTCGATCAGAGGACTTTGTTATACTCGATCGGGGGACTTTGTTTTACTCGATGAGGGGGCTTTGTTATACTCGATCAGGGGACTTTGTTATACTCGATCAGGGGACTTTGTTTTACTCAAACTGGGGACTTTATATATTCGATTTGGGGACTTTGTTATACTTGATGAGGGGGCTTTGTTATACTCGATCAGAGGACTTTATTATACTCGATCAAGGGCATTTGTTATACTCGATCATGGGCCTTTGTTATACTCGACCACGGAACTTTGTTATACTCGATTAGGGGACTTTGTTATTCTCGATAAGGGGACTTTGTTATATTCGATTAGGGGCGTTTGTTATACTCGATCAAGGGCCTTTGTTATAATCGATGAGGGGCCTTTGTTATACTCGATTAGAGGACTTTGTTATACACGATCAGGGGATATGTTATACTCCATCAGGGCATGTGTTATTCTCGATCAGGGGACGTTGTTATACTCGATGAGGAGGCTTTGTTATACTCGATCATGAGACTTTGTTATACTCGACCAGGGGACTTTGTTATACTCGATCAGAGGACTTTGTTATACTCGATCAGGGACTTTGTTATACTCGACCAGGGGACTTTGTTATACTTGATGAGGGGGCTTTGTTATATTCGATCATGGGACATTACTATACTCGACCAGGGAACTTTATTATACACGATCAGGGGACATGTTATACTCGATTAGAGGATGTGTTATACTCAACAGGGGGCCTTTGTTATACTCGATCATGGGCCTGTGTTATACTCGATCAGGTGACTTTGTTATACTCAAGCATGGGGCTTTGTTAAACTCGATCATGAGACTTTGTTATACTCGATCAGGGCCTTTATTATACTCGATCAGGGGGCTTTGTTATACTCGACCAGGGGACTTTGTTATACTTGATGAGGGGGCTTTGATATATTCGATCATGGGACACTACTATACTCGACCCGGGAAATTTGTTATACACGATCAGGGGACATGTTATACTCGATCAGAGGATGTGTTATACTCAACAGGGGGCCTTTGTTATACTCGATCATGAGACTTTGTTATATTCGATCAGGGCCTTTGTTATATTCGATCAGGGGACATTACTATACTCGACCAGGGAACTTTGTTATACACGATCAGGGGATATGTTATTCTCGATCAGGGGATGTGTTATACTCGATGAGGGGACTTTGTTATACTCGATCAGGGTGCCTTTGTTATGCTCGATCAGAGGACTTTGTTATACTCGATCGGGGGACTTTGTTTTACTCGATGAGGGGGCTTTGTTATACGCGATCATGGGACTTTGTTATACTCGATCAGGGGACTTTGTTTTACTCAATCTGGGGACTTTTTTATATTCGATCAGGGGACTTTGTTATACTTGATGAGGGGGCTTTGTTATACTCGATCAGAGGACTTTATTATACTCGATCAAGGGCATTTGTTATACTCGATCATGGGCCTTTGTTATACTCGATCAGCGGGCTTTGTTATACTCGACCAGTGACAATGTTATACTCGAAAAGGGGACTTTGTTATTCTCGATAAGGGGACTTTGTTATATTCGATTAGGGGAGTTTGTTATACTCGATCAAGGTCCTTTGTTATACTCAATCACGGGCCTTTGTTATACTCGATCAGGGGACTTTGTTATACTCGATCAGGGGGCTTTGTTATACTCGATCAGGGGACATTACTATACTCGATTAGGGGCCTTTGTTATACTCGATCAGGGTACTTTTTATGCTCGATCAGGGGCCTTTGTTATACTATATCAGGGGCTTTTGATATAATCGAACCAGGGGAATTTGTTATACTCGATCAGGAGACTTCGTTATACTCGATCAGGGCCTTTATTATACTCGACCAGGGGGGTTTGATATACTCGATCAGGGGACATTGTTTTACTCGATTAGGGGCCTTTGTTATACTCGACCAGAGTGCTTTGTTATGTTCGACCAGTGGCCTTTGTTAAACTCGATCAGGGGGCTTTGTTATATTCGATTTGGGGACTTTGTTATACTCGACCAGGGGCCTTTGTTATGGTCAACTAGGGCACTTTGTTATACTCCATGAGGGGACTTTGTTATACTCGATCAGGGGATTTGTTATCCTCGACCAGGGGACTTTGTTATACTCGATCAGGGGACTTTGTTATACTTGATCACGGGACTTTGTAATATTCGATCAGGGTGGCTTTGTTATACTCGACCAGGGCCTTTGCTATGCTTGATAAGGGGACATTGTTATACTCGATGAGGGGCCTTTGTTATTCTCGATCAGGGGACATTACTATACTCGACCAGGGAACTTTGTTATACTCGATCAGGGGACATTGTTATACTCGACCAGGGGACTTTGTTATACTCGATCAGGGGGCTTTGTTATACTCGATCAGGGGACATTACTATACTCGATTAGGGGCCTTTGTTATACTCGATGAGGGTACTTTTTATGCTCGATCAGGGGCCTTTGTTATACTATATCAGGGGCTTTTGATATAATCGAACCAGGGGAATTTGTTATACTCGATCAGGAGACTTCGTTATACTCGATCAGGGCCTTTATTATACTCGACCAGGGGGGTTTGATATACTCGATCAGGGGACATTGTTTTACTCGATTAGGGGCCTTTGTTATACTCGACCAGAGTGCATTGTTATGTTCGACCAGTGGCCTTTGTTAAACTCGATCAGGGGGCTTTGTTATATTCGATTTGGGGACTTTGTTATACTCCACCAGGGGCCTTTGTTATGGTCAACTAGGGCACTTTGTTATACTCCATGAGGGGACTTTGTTATACTCGATCAGGGGATTTGTCATCCTCGACCAGGGGACTTTGTTACACTCGATCAGGGGACTTTGTTATACTTGATCACGGGACTTTGTAATATTCGATCAGGGTGGCTTTGTTATACTCGACCAGGGCCTTTGCTATGCTTGATAAGGGGACATTGTTATACTCGATGAGGGACCTTTGTTATTCTCGATCAGGGGACATTACTATACTCGACCAGGGAACTTTGTTATACACGATCAGGGGATATGTTATACACGATCAGGGGATATGTTATACTCGATCAGGGGACTTTGTTATACTCGATCAGGGGGCTTTGTTATACTCAACCAGGGGACTTTGTTATACTCGATCTGGTGGTTTTGTTATACTCGACCAAGGGTCTTTGCTATGCTCGATCAAGGGATTTTGTTATACTCGATCAGGGGCCTTTGTTATACTCGATCAGAGGCCTTTGTTATACTCGATGAGGGGACTTTGTTATACTCGATCAGGGGGCTTTGTTTTACTCGATCAGGAGACTTTGTTATACTCGATGAGGGGGCTTTGTTATACTTGATCAGGGGACTTTGTATTATTCGATCAGGGGGGCTTTGTTATGCTCGACCAGGGGCCTTTGTTATGCTCGATAAGGGGACTTTGTTATATTCCATCAGAGGACTCTGTTATTCTCGATCAGGGGCCTTGGATATACTCGACCAGGGGACTTTGTTATACTCGACCAGGGTCCTTTCTTATGCTCTACTAGTGGCCTTTGTTATACTCGATCACGGGGCTTTGTTATATTCGATTAGGGGACTTTGTTATACTCGATGAGGGGCATTTGTTATACTCAATCAAGGGCCTTTGCTATACTCGATCACGGGATATTGTTATACTAGATCAGGGGACTTTGTTATACTCGATCAGAGTGCTTTGTTATACTCGACCATGGGCCTTTGTTATGCTCGACCAGTGGCCTTTGTTGTACTCGATCAGGGGGCTTTTTTATATTCGATTAGGGTATTTTGTCATACTCAACCAGGGAACTTTGTTAAACTCGATCAGGGGTCTTTGATATATTTGAAAAGGGGACTTTGTTATTCTCGATAAGGGGACTTTGTTATACTTGATTAGGGGACTTTGTTATACTCGATCAAGGGCCTTTGTTGTACTCGATCAGGGACTTTGTTATATTCGATCCGGGGCTTTCTGATATTCGATCAGGGACCTTTGTTATACTCGATTAGAGGACTTTGTTTTACACGATCAGGGGATGTGTTATACTCGATCAGGGGACGTTGTTATAGTCGATGAGGAGGCTTTGTTATACTCAACCGGGGGCCGTTGTTATACTCGATCAAGGACCTTTGCTATACTCGATCACGGGATTTTGTTATACTAGATAAGGGGACTTTTTTATATACGATCAGGGGACTTTGTTATACTCGATTAGGTGCCTTTATTATACTCGATCAAGGACCTTTGTTATACTCGATCAGGGGACTTTGTTATACTCGATTAGAGAACTTTGTTATACTCGTTCAGGGGGCTTTGTTATACTCTATCAGGGGACATTACTATACTCGACCAGGGAACTTTGTTATACTCGATCAGGGGATGTGTTACACTCGATCAGAGGACATTGCTATACTCGATTAGGAGGCTTTGTTGTACTCAAACGGGGCCCTTTGTTATACTCGATCAAAGGCCTTTGTTATACTCGATCAATGGACTTTGTTATACTCGACCATGGGACTTTGTTATACTAGATCAGGGGACTTTATTATACTCGATCAGGGGGCTTTGTTGTACACAAACGGGGCCCTTTGTTATACTCGATCAAGGGACTTTGTTATACTCGACCATGGGACTTTGTTATACTCGATCAGGGGACTTTGTTATACTCGACCGGGGGACTTTGTTATACTTGATGAGGGGGCTTTGTTATGCTCGAGCAGTGGCCTTTGTTATACTCGATCAGGGGGCTTTGTTATATTCGATTTGGGGACTTTGTTTTACTCGATGAGCGGCATTTGTTAAACAGGATCAAGGGCCTTTGCTATACTCGATCAGGGGATTTTGTTATACTAGATCAGGGGATTTTCTTATACTCGATCAGGGCCTTTATTATACTCGATGAGGGGGCTTTGTTACACTCGACCATTATCCTTTGTTATGCTCGACCAGTGGCCTTTGTTGTACTCGATCAGGGGGCTTTGTAATATTCGATTAGGGGATTTTGTTATACTCGACGAGGGAACTTTGTTAAACTCGATCAGGGGACTTTGTTATACTCGATCAGAGGACTTTGTTATACTCGATCAGGGGGCTTTGTTATACTCGATCAGGGGACATTACTATACTCGACCAGGGAACTTTGTTATACACGGTCAGGTGATATGTTATACTCGATCAGGGGATGTGTTATACTCGATCAGGGGACTTTGTTATACTCGATCAGGAGGCTTTGTTGTACACAAACGGGGCCCTTTGTTATACTCGATCAAGGGACTTTGTTATACTCGACCATGGGACTTTGTTTTACTAGATCAGGGGACTTTGTTATACTCGATCAGGGTCCTTTATTATACCCTACCAGGGGACTTTGATATACTCGATTAGGGGACTTTGTTATACTCGATGAGGGGGCTTTGATATACTCGATGAGGAGACTTTGTTATACTCGATCAGGGGACTTTGTTATGCTCGAGCAGTGGCCTTTTTTATACTCGATGAGGGGGCTTTGTTATATTCGATTTGGGGGCTTTGTTTTAATCGATGAAGGGCATTTGTTATACAGGATCAAGGGCCTTTGCTCTACTTGATCAGGGGATTCCTTTATACTAGATCAGGGGATTTTGTTATACTCGATCAGGGCCTTTATTATACTCGATGAGGGGGCTTTGTTACACTCGACCAGGGTCCTTTGTTATGCTCGACCAGTGGCCTTTGTTATACTCGATCAGGGGGCTTTGTTATATTCGATTAGGGTATTTTGTTATACTCGACCAGGGAACTTTATTATACTCGATCAGGGGACTTTGTTATACTCTGAAAAGGGGACTTTGTTATTCTCGATAAGGGGACTTTGTTATACTCGATTAGGGGACTTTGTTATACTCGATCAAGGGCCTTTGTTATACTCGAACAAGGACTTTGTTATACTCGATCAGGGCCTCTATTATACTCGATCAGGGGGCTTTGTTATATTCGATTAGGGGACTTTGTTATACTCGATGAAGGGCATTTGTTATACTCGATGAAGGGCCTTTGCTATACTCGATCACGGGATTTTGTTATACTAGATCAGGGGACTTTGTTATACTCGATCAGAGGGCTTTGTTATACTCGACCAGGGGCCTTTGTTATGCTCGATCAGAGGACTTTGTTATACTCGATCGGGGGACTTTGTTTTCCTCGATGAGGGGGCTTTGTTATACTCGATCTGGGGACTTTGTTATACTCGACCAGGGGACTTTGTTTTACTCGATCAGGGGACTTTTTTATATTCGATCAAAGGACTTTGTTATACTCGATCAGGGGCCTTTATTATACTCGATCAAGGACCTTTGTTATACTCGATCAGGGGACTTTGTAATCCTCGATCAGAAGACTTTGTTATACTCGATCAGGCGACTTTGTTATTCTCGACCAGGGGACTTTGTTATACTCGATCAGGAGGCATTGGCTTACTCGATTAAAGGACATTACTATACTCGACCAGGGAACTTTGTTATACACGATCAGGGGATATGTTATACTCGATCAGGGGATGTGTTATACTCGATCAGGGTTCTTTGTTATGCTCGACCAGGGGACTTTGTTATACTCGACCAGGGGACTTTGTTATACTCGATAAGGAGACTTTGTTATACTCGATCAGGGGCCTTTGTTATACTTGATCAATGGACTTTGTCATATTCGATCAGGGGACTTTGTTAGACTCGATGAGTGGCGTTTGTTATACTCGATGAGGGGCCTTTGTTATATTCAATCATAGGCCATTCTTATACTCAACCAGGGGACTTTGTTATTGTCGATAAGGGGAATTTGTTATACTCGACCAGGGGACTTTGTTATACTCGATCAGGAAAATTTGTTATACTCGACCAAAGGACTTTGTTATACACGACCAGGGGACTTTGTTATACTCGATCAGAGAACTTTGTTATACTCGATCGGGGGACTTTGTTATACTCGATCAGGGGCCTTTGTTATACTCGATCAAGGGACTTTGTCATAATCGATCAGGGAACTTTGTTATACTTGATCAGGGGAATTTGTTATACTCGACCAGGGGACTTTGTTATACTTGATCAGGGGAATTTGTTATAATCGACCAGGGGACTTTGTTATACTCGATTAGGGAACATTACTATACTCGACCCGGGAACTTTGTTATACACGATCAGGGGATGTGTTATACTCGATCAGGGGATGTGTTATACTCGATCAGGGGACTTTGTTATACTCAGTCAGGAGGCTTTGTGATACACAACCAGGGGACTTTGTTATACTTGATCAGGGGACATTACTATACTCGACCAGGGAACTTTGTTATACACGATCAGGGGATTTGTTATACTCGATCAGGTGATTTTGTTATACTCGACCAGGGGTCTTTGTTATACTCGATCAGGGGACTTTTTTATACTTGATCAGGGGACTTTGTATTGCTCGATCAGGGGGTCTTTGTTATGCTCGACCAGGGGCCTTTGTTATGCTTGATAAGAGGACTTTGTTATATGCGATCAGGGGACTTTGTTATTCTCGATCAGGGGCCTTGGTTATACTCGACCAGTGGACTTTGTTATACTCGACCAAGGGACTTTGTTATACTCGACCAGGGAACTTTGTTATACTTGATCAGGGGAATTTGTTATACTCGACCAGGGGACTTTGTTATACTCGATAAGGGGACTTTGTTATACTCGATCAGGGGACTTTGTTATACTCGATCAGGGGCCTTTGTTATACTCGATCAAGGGCCTTTGTCATAATCGATCAGGGGACTTTGTTATACTTGATCAGGTGAATTTGTTATACTCGATCAGGGGATTTTGTTATACTCGATCAGGGGCCTTTATTATAATCGAGCAGGGGACTTTGTTATACTCGATTAGGCGACGTTGTTATACTCGATGAGGGGACTTTGTTATATTCGATTAGGGGGCTTTGTTTTCCTCGATCAGGGGACTTTGTTTTACTCCATCATGGTCTTTGTTATACTCGATCAGGGGACTTTGTTATACTCGATCCGAGGACTTTGTTATACTTGATCAGGGGACTTTGTTATACTCGATGAGGGGTCTTTGTTATACTCGATCAGGGGACATTACTATACTCGACCAGGGAATTTTGTTATACACGATCAGGGGATATGTTATACTCGATCAGGGGATGTGTTATACTCGATCAAGGGTCTTTAATATACTCAATCAAGGGCCTTTGTTATACTCGATCAGGGGACTTTGTTATACTCGAGCAGGGGACTTTGTTATACTCGACCATGGGACTTTGTTACACCCGATCAGGGACTTTGTTATACTCGATCAAGGGTCTTTATTATACTCAATCAAGGGCCTTTGTTATACTCGATCAGGGGCCTTTGTTATACTCGATCAGGTGACTTTGTTATACTCGACCATGGGATTTTGTTATATTCGATCAGGGGACTTTGTTATACTCGATCAAGGGTCTTTATTATACTCAATCAAGGGCATTTGTTATACTCGATCAGGGGACTTTGTTATACTCGAGCAGGGGGCTTTGTTATACTCGATCAGGGGCCTATATTATACTCAATCAAGGGCCTTTGTTATACTCGATCAGGGGACTTTGTTATACTCGACCAGGGGACTTTGTTATACTCGACCAGGGGACTTTGTTATACTCGATCTGAGGACTTTGTTATACTCGATCAGGGGACTTTGTTATACTCGATCAGGGGACTTTGTTATACTCGACCAGGGGACTTTTTATACTCGATCAGGGGCCTTTATTATACTCAATCAAGGGCCTTTGTTATACTCGATCAGGGGACTTTGTTATACTCGACCAGGGGACTTTGTTATACTCGACCAGGGGACTTTGTTATACTCGATGAGGGGACTTTGTTATACTCGACGAGGGGCCTTTGTTATACTCGAACAGGGGACTTTGTTATACTCGATCAAGGGACTTTGTTATACTCGATGATTGGGCTTTGATATACTCGATCAGGGGACTTTGTTATACTCGAGAGGGACTTTGTTATACTCGATGATTGGGCTTTGTTATACTCGATCAGGGGACTTTGTTATGCTCGACATGGGTCCTTTGTTATGCTTGACCAGTGGCCTTTGTTATACTCGATTATAGGACTTTGTTATACACGATCAGGGGACTTTGTTTTACTCGATCAGGGGACCTTTGTATATTCGATCAGAGGACTTTGTTATACTCGATGAGGGGCCTATATTATACTCGATCAGGGGCTTTGTTATACTCGATCAGGAGACATTAATATACTCAACCAGGGAACTTTGTTATTCACGATCAGGGGATATGTTATACTCGATCAGGGGATGTGTTATACTCGATGAGGGGACTTTGTTATACTCGATCAGGAGGCTTTATTATACTCGATAAGGTGACTTTGTTATACTCGACCATGGGACTTTGTTATATTCGACGAGGGGACTTTGTTATACACGATCAGGGGACTTTGTTATACTCGATCAGAGGACTTTGTTATACTCGATCAGGGGACTTTGTTATACCCGACCAGGGGACTTTGTTATACTCGAACAGGGGGGTTGTTATACTCGATCAGGGACATTACTATACTTGACCAGGGAACTTTGTTATACACGATCAGGTGATATGTTATACTCGATCAGGGGATGTGTTATATTCTATTAGGTGCTTTGTAATACTCGATCAAGACGCTTTGTTATACTCAACAGGGGACTTTGCTATACTCGATGAGGGGCATTTGTTATTCTCGATCAAGGGCCTTTGCTATACTCGATCAGGGGATTTTGTTATACTAGATGAGGGGACTTTGTTATACTCGATCAGGGGGCTTTGTTATACTCGACCAGGGTCCTTTGTTATGGTCGACCAGAGGACTTTGTTATACTAGATCAGGGGACTTTGTTATACTCGATCAGGGGCCTTTATTATATTCGACCAGGGGACTTTGTTATACTCGATTAGGGGATTTTTTATACTCGATGAGGGGGCTTTGATATACCAGATCAGGGGGCTTTGTTATATTCGATTAGGGGACTTTGTTATACTCGAAGAGGCGCATTTGTTATACTCGATCAAGAGCCTTTGCTATACTCGATCAGGGGAATTTGTTATACTAGATCAGGGGACTTTGTTATACTCGATTAGGTGACTTTGTTATACTCAATGAGGGGACTTTGTTATACTCGATCAGGGGGCTTTGTTTTCCTCGATCAGGGGACTTTGTTATACTCCATCATGGTCTTTGTTATACTCGATCAGGGGACATTGTAATACTCGATCAGAGGACTTTGTTATACTTGATCAGGGGACTTTGTTATACTCGATGAGGGGTCTTTGTTATACTCGATCAGGGGACATTATTGTACTCGACCAGGGAACTTTGTTATACACGATCAGGGTATATGTTACACTCGATCAGGGGATGTGTTATACTCAACCGGGGGCGTTTGTTATACTCGATCATGGGCCTTTGTTATACTCGATTAGGTGACTTTATTATACTCGACCTTGGGACATTGTTATACTCGATCAGGGGACTTTGTTATACTCCATCAGGGGCCTTTATTATACTCAATCAAGGGCCTTTGTTATACTCGATCTGGGGACTTTGTTATACTCGACCAGGGGACTTTGTTATACTCGATGAGGGGACTTTGTTATACTCGATGAGGGGCCTTTGTTATACTCTAACAGGGGACTTTGTTATACTCGATCAGGGGACTTTGTTATACTCGATGAGGGGGCTTTGATATACCCGATCAGGAGACTTTGTTATACTCGATCAGGAGACATTACTTTACTCGACCATGGAACTTTGTTATACACGATCAGGGGATATGTTATACTTGATCAGGGGATGTGTTATACTCGATCAGGGGACTTTGTTATACTCGATCAGGAGGCTTTGTTATACTCGATCAGGAGACATTACTTTACTCGACCATGGAACTTTGTTATACACGATCAGGGGATATGTTATACTTGATCAGGGGATGTGTTATACTCGATCAGGGGACTTTGTTATACTCGATCAGGAGGCTTTGTTATACTCGATCAGGTGACTTTGTTTTATTCGACCATGGGACTTTGTTATACTCGACGAGGGGCCTTTGTTATACACGATCAGGGGAATTTGTTATACTGGATCAGGGGGCTTTGTTTTCCTTGATCAGGGGTCTTTGTTATACTCCATCATGGACTTTGTTATACTCGATCAGGGGCCTTTGTTATTCTCGACCAGAGGACTTTGTTATACTCGACCAGAGGACTTTGTTATACTCGATGATTGGACTTTGTTATATTCGATAAGGGGGCTTTGATATACTCGATCAGGGGACTTTGTTATACTCGATCAGGGGACTTTGTTATACTCGATCAGGGGGCTTTGTTATACTCGATCATGGGACATTACTATACTCGACCAGGGAACTTTGTTATACACGATTAGGTAATATGTTACACTCGATCAGGGGATGTGTTATACTCGATCAGGGGACTTTGTTATACTCGATGAGGAGGCTTTATTGTACACAAACGGGGCCCTTTGTTAAACTCGATCAGGGGCCTTTGTTATACTCGATCAAGGGACTTTGTTAAACTCGACCATGGGACTTTGTTATACTCGATCAGGGAACTTTGTTATACTCGATGAGGGGCCTTTATTATACCCTACCAGGGGACTTTGTTATACGCGATTAGGAGACTTTATTATACTCCATGAGGGGGCTTTGATAAACTCGATCAGGAGACTTTGTTATACTCGATCAGGGGACTTTGTTATGCGCGAGCAGTGGCCTTTGTTATACTCGATCAGGGGTATTTGTTTTATTCAATCGTGGGCCTTTGTTATACTCGACCAGGGAACTTTGTTATACTCGATCAGGGGTCTTTGTTATACTCGAAAAGGGGACTTTGTTATTCTCGATAAGGGGACTTTGTTATACTCGATTAGGGGACTTTGTTATACTCGATCAGGGGACTTTGTTATATTCGATCAGGGGGCTTTCTTATATTCGATCAGGGGCCTTTGTTATACTCGATTAGAGGACTTTGTAATACACGATCAGGGGATATGTTATACTCAATCAGGGGATGTGTTATACTCGATCAGGGGACGTTGTTATACTCGATGAGGAGGCTTTGTTATATTCAACCGGGGGCCTTTGTTATACACGATCAGGGGACTTTGTTATACTCGATCATGGGCCTTTGTTATATGCGACCAGGGGACTTAATTATACTCGATCAGGGGACTTTGTTATACTCGATCAGGGGACTTTGTTATACCTGATGAGTAATCTTTGTTATACTCGATCAGGGGACTTTGTTATACTCGATGAAGGGGCTTTGTTATACTCGACCAGGGGCCTTTGTTATGCTCGATCAGAGGACTTTGTTATACTAGATCAGTGGACTTTGTTATACTCGAACAGGGGCCTTTATTATATGCGACCAGGGGACTTTGTTATACTCGATTACGGGATTTTGTTTTACTCGATGAGGGGGCTTTGATATACCCGATGAGGGGGCTTTGTTATATTCGATTAGGGGTCTTTGTTATACTCGAAGAGCGGCATTTGTTATACTCGATCAAAGGCCTTTGCTATACTCGATCAGGGGATTTGTAATACTAGAACAGGGGACTTTGTTATACTCGATGAGGGGACCTTGATTTACTCGATCAGGGGACTTTTTTTTCTATGATCAGGGGAATTCATTATACTCGATCAAGGGCCTTTGTTATACTCGATCAGGGGACTTTGTTATGCTACATAAGGGGACTTTGTTATAATCGATCAGGGGCCTTTGTTATACTCGATCAAGGGACTTTGTTATACTCGATTACGGGACTTTCTTTTACTGAATCTGGGGACTTTTTTATATTCGATCAGGGGACTTTGTTATGCTTGATGAGGGGGCTTTGTAATACTCGATCAGAGGACTTTATTACACTCTATCAAGGGCATTTGTTATACTCGATAAGGGGCCTTTGTTATACTCGATCAATGACCTTTGCTATACTCGATGAGGGGACGTTGTTTTATTCGATCTGGGGTCTTTTTTATATTCGATCAGAGGACTTTATTATAATCGATCAAGGGCCTTTGTTATACTCAATCAGGGGACTTTGTTATACTCGATCAGAGGACTTTGTTATACTTGATCAGGGGACTTTGTTATACTCGATGAGGGTTCTTTATTATACTCGATCAGGGTACATAACTATACTCGACCAGGGAACTTTGTTATACACGATGAGGGGATATGTTATACTCGATCATGGGATGTGTTATACTCAACTGGGGGCGTTTGTTATTCTCGAGCATGGGACTTTGTTATACTCGATCGTGGGACTTTGTTATACTCGATCAGGGGCCTTTATTATACTCAATCAAGGGCCTTTGTTTTACTCGATCACGGGACTTTGTTATACTCGACCAGGGGACTTTGTTATACTCGATCTGAGGACTTTGTTAAACTCGATCAGGGGACTTTGTTATACTCGACCAGGGGACTTTATTATACTCGATCAGGGGGCTTTGTTATACTCGATCAGGGGACATTACTATACTCGACCAAGGAACTTTGTTATACACGATCAGGGGATATGTTATACTCGATCAGGGGGATGTGTTATTCTCGATCAGGGACCTTTGTTATACTCGATCATGGGACTTTGTTATACTCGATCAGGGGACTTTGTTATACTCGTTCAGGGGGCTTTGTTTTCCGCGATCAAGGGACTTTGTTATACTCCATCAGGGTTTTTGTTATACTCAATGAGGGGCCTTTGTTATATTCGACCAGGGGACTTTGTTATACTCGATCAGGGGACATTGTTATACTTTTTAGGGGACTTTGTAATATTCGATCAAGGGGCCTTTGTTATACTCGACCCGGGGCCTTTGTTATGCTCGATAAGGGGACTTTGTTATACTCGATCAGGGGACTTTGTTATACTCGACCAGGGTTCTTTCTTATGCTCGACCAGTGGCCTTTGTTATAATCGATCACGGGGCTTTGTTATATTCGATTAGGGGACTTTGTTATACTCGATGAGGGGCATTTGTTATACTCGATCAAGGGCCTTTGCTATACTCGATCAGGTGATTTTGTTATACTAGATGAGGGGACTTTGTTATACTCGATCAAGGGGCTTTATTATACTCGTCGAGGGGCCTTTGTTATGCTCGATCAAAGGACTTTGTTATACTAGATCAGGGGACTTTGTTATACTCGATCAGGGGCATTTATTATATTCGACCAGGGGACTTTGTTATACTCGATTAGGGGATTTTGTTTTACTCGATGAGGGGGCTTTGATATACCCGATCAGGGGGCTTTGTTATATTCGATAAGGGGACTTTGTTATACTCGAAGAGGGGCATTTGTTATACTCGATCAAGGGCCTTTGCTATACTCGATCAGGGGATTTGTTATACTAGATGAGGGCATTTTGTTATACTCGATTAGGTGAACTTTGTTATATTCGATGAGGGAACTTTGTTTTACTCGATCTGAGGACTTTGTTATACTCGATCAGGGGACATTGTTATACTCGACCAGGGGACTTTATTATACTCGATCAAGGGGCTTTGTTATACTCGATCAGGGGACATTACTATACTCGACGAAGGAACTTTGTTATACACGATCAGGGGATATGTTATACTCGATCAGGGATATAATTTATTCTCGATCAGGGCCTTTGTTATACTCGATCATGGAGCTTTGTTATACTCGATCAGGGACTTTGTTTTTACTTTCGATTGAGCGGCTTTGTTTTCCTCGATCAAGGGACTTTGTTATACTCCATCAGGGTCTTTGTTATACTCAATGAGGAGCCTTTGTTATATTCGATCGGGGGACTTTGTTATACTCGATCACGGGACTTTGTTATACTTTTTAGGGGACTTTGTAATATTCGATTAGGGGGCCTTTGTTATACTCGACCAGGGGCCTTTGTTATGTTCGATCAGGGGCCTTTGTTATACTCGATCGGGGGACTTTGTTATACTCGATCAGAGGACTTTGTTATATTCGACGAGGGGCCTTTGTTATACTCAATCAGGGGATGTGTTATACTCGATCAAGGGAGTTTGTTATACTCGATCAGGAGACTTTGTTAAACTCGACCATGGGACTTTGTTATACTCGATCTGAGGACTTTGTTATACTCGATCAGGGGACTTTGTTGTACTCGACCAGGGGACTTTGTTATACTCGACCAGGGGACTTTGTTTTACTCGATCAGGGGACTTTTTTATATTCGATCAGGGTTTTTGATATACTCGATTAGGGGCCTTTATTATACTCGATCAAGGGCCTTCGTTATACTCGATCAGGGGACTTTGTTATACTCAATCAGAGGACTTTGTTATACTCGATTAGGGGACTTTGTTATACTCGACCAGGGGACTTTGTTATACTCGATTAGGGGACTTTGTTATACTCGATCAGGGGACATTACTGTACTCGATTAGGGGCCTGTGTTATACTCGATCAGGTGACTTTGATATACTCGATCAGGGGGCTTTGTTATACTCGACCAGGGGCCTTTGTTATGCCCAATCAGGGTACTTTGTTATACTCGATCAGGGGCCTTTGTTATACTATATCAGAGGCTTTTGTTATTCTCGAACCAGGGGAATTTGTTATACTCGATAAGGGGACTTTGTTATACTCGATGAGGGGCCTTTGTTATACTCGATCAGGGGACATTACTACACTCGACCCGGGAACTTTGTTATACTCGATCAGGGCCTTTATTATACTCGACATGGGGGGGTTTGATAAACTCGATCAGGGGACTTTCTTATACTCGATGAAGGGGCTCTTTATACTCGACCAGGGTGATTTGTTTTGTTCGACAAGTGGCCTTTGTTATACTCGATCAGGGGGCTTTGTTATATTCGAATTGGGGACTTTGTTATATTCGACCAGGGGCGTTTGTTATGGTCAGCTAGGGGACTTTGTTATACTCGATGAGGGGACTTTGTTATAATCGATCAGGGGGCTTTGTTTTCCTCGACCAGGGGACTTTGTTATACTCGATCAGGGGATTTTGTTATCCTTGATCAGGGGACTTTGTTATACTCGATCAGGGGACTTTGTTATACTCAGTCAGGAGGCTTTGTTATACTCGATCAGGGGAATTTGTTATACTCGATTTGGGGTCTTAGTTATACTGGATCAGGGGGCTTTGTTTTCCTCGATTAGGGGACTTTCTTATACTCCATCAGGGGCCTTTGTTATACTCGATCAGGGGACGTTGTTAGACTCGATCAGGGGGCTTTGTTTTCCTCGATTAGGGGACTTTGTTATACTCCATCAGGGTCTTTGTTTTGCTCCATGAGGAGCCTTTGTTATACTCGACAAGGGAAATTTGTTATACTCGATCAGGGGACTTTGTTATACTTGATCAGGGGACTTTGTATTATTCGATGAGGGGGGCTTTGTTATGCTCGACGAGGGGCCTTTGTTATGCTCGATTAGACGACTTTGTTATATTCGATCAGGGGACTTTGTTATTTTCTCTCAGGTGCCTTGGTTATACTCGACCAGGGGACTTTGTTATACTCGACCAGGGGACTTTGTTATACTCAACCAGGTGACTTTGTTATACTTGACCAGGGGACTTTGTTATACTCGATCAGGGGAATTTGTAATACTCGTCCAGGGGACTTTGTTATACTCGATAAGGGGAATTTGTTATACTCGATCAA
>NW_024734649.1:0-48369 GCF_018991925.1 Homarus americanus | reverse complement strand
TCCACTGATCGATTATAACAAATTCCCCAGTCGAGTATAGCAAAGGGCCCTGATCGAGTAACACAAAGTCATCTGAACGAGTATAACAAAGTTTCCTGATCGCGTATAACAAAGTCCCCTTATTGAGTATAACAAAGTCCCCTAATCGAGTATAACAAAGTTCCCTGATCGAGTGTAACAAAAGTCCCCTGATCGAGTATAACAAAGCCCCATAGACGAGTATAACAAAGTTCCCTCATCGAGTATAACAAAGTCCCCTAATCGAGTATAACAAAGTCCCCTGGTCCAGTATAACAAAGTCCCCTGATCAAGTATGACATATCCCCTGATAGAGTATAACAACGTCTCCTGGCCCAGTTTAACTAAGTCCCCAGATCGAGAATAACAAAGTCCCCTAATCGATTATAACAAAGTCCCCTGGTCGAGTATACCAAAGGGCCCTGATCGAGCAAGACAAAGTCCCCTGATCGAGCATAAGAAAGTCCCATGATCCTAGTATAACAAAGCCCCCTGGACGAGTAAAACAAAGTCCCCTGAACCGAGTATAACAAAGTCCCCAGATCGAGTAAAACATATCCCCTGATCGAGTATAAAAAAGTCCCTGGTGGAGTATAACAAAGTCCCCTGGTCGAGTATGACAAAGATTTCTAATCGAGTATAACAAAGGCCCCTGGTTGAGTATAACAAAGTCCTATGATCAAGTATAACAAAGTCCCCTAATCGAGTAAAACAAAGTCCCCTGATCGAGTATAACATATCCCCTGATCGAATATAACAAAGTCCTCTGGTCGAGTATAACAAAGACCCCTGAACGAGTATAACAAAGTCCCCTGGTCGTGTATAACAAAGCCCAGTGATCGAGTACAACAAAGGCCCCTCATCGAGTATAGCAATGTCCATTGGTCAAATATAGGAAAGTGCACTGATCGAGTATGACAAAGTCCCCTGATCAAGTATAAAAAAGTCCCCTCGTCGAGTATAAGAAAGCCCCCTCATCGAGTATAACAAATTATCCCTGGTCGAGTATAGCAAAGTCCCCTGGTCGAGTATAACAAAGCCCCCCTCATCGAGTATAACAAAGGCCCCAAATCGAGTATAACAGAGTCCCCTGATTGAGTATAACAAAGTCCCCTGATCGAGTATAACAAAGTCCTCTGGTTGAGTACAACAAAGTCCCCTGAGCGAGTATAACATATCCCCTGATCGAATATAAAAAAGTCCGTTTGCCCAGTATAATAAAGTCCCTAAATGGAGCATACCAAAGTCCACTCATCGATTATAACAAAGTCCCCCAGTCGAGTATAGCAAAGGGCCCTGATAGAGTAAGACAAAGTCATCTGAACGAGTATAACAAAGTTTCCTGATCGAGAATAACATATCCCCTGATCGAGTATAACAACATCTCCTGGCCCAGTTTAACAAAGTGCCCAGATCGAGCATAACAAAGTCCCCTAATCGATTATAACAAAGTCCCCTGGTCGAGTATAACAAAGGGCCCTGATCGAGTAAGTCAAAGTCCCCTCATCGAGTATAACAAAGTCCTTTGATCCTAGTATAACAATGCCCCCTCGACGAGTATAACAAAGTCCCCTCTACCGAGTATAACAAAGTCCCTTGATCGAGTATAAAATATCCCCTGATCAAGTATAACAAAGGCCCTGGTGGAGTATAACAAAGTCCCCTGGTCGAGTATAACAAAGTTTTCTAATCGAGCATAACAAAGGCCCCTGGTCGAGTATAACAAAGTCCTCTGATCAAGTATAACAAAGACCCCTAATCGAATATAACAAAGTCCCCTAATAAAGTATAACAATGTCCCCTGATCGAGTATAACAAAGTCCCCTCATCGAGTATAACATATCCCCTGATCGAGTATAACAAAGTCCCCTGATCGAGTATAACAAAGTCCCCTGGTCGAGTATAACAAAGGGCCATGATCGAGTAAGACAAAGTCCCCTCATCGAGTATAACAAAGTCCTTTAATCCTAGTATAACAATGCCCCCTGGACGAGTATAACAAAGTCCCCTCTACCGAGTATAACAAAGTCCCTTGATCGAGTATAACATATCCCCTGATCAAGTATAACAAAGGCCCTGGTGGAGTATAACAAAGTCCTCTGATCAAGTATTACAAAGACCCCTAATCGAGTATAACAAAGTCCCCTAATCAAGTATAACAATGTCCCCTTATCGAGTATAACAAAGTCCCCTCATCGAGTATAACATATCCCCTGATCGAGTATAACAAAGTCCCCTGATCGAGTATAACAAAGTCCCTAGGTCGGGTATAACAAAACCCCCTCATCATATATAACAAAGGCCCCTAATCGAGTATAACAAAGTCCCCTGAATGAGTATAACAAAGTCCTCTGGTTGACTATAACAAAGTCCCCTGATCGAGTATAACATATCCCCTGATCGAGTATAACAAAGTCCTCTGGTCGAGTATAAAAAAGTCCCCTGATCGCGTATAACAAAGTCTCCTGGTCGTGTATAACAAAGTCCCCTGCTCGAGTATAACAAAGGCCACCTCATTGAGTAGAACAAAGTCCATTGGTCAAGTATAAAAAAGTCCCCTGGTTCGAGTATAACAAAGTCCCCTAATCGAATATAACAAAGTCCTCTGGTCGAGTATAAAAAAGTCCCCTGATCGAGTATAACAAAGTCCCCTGCTCGAGTATAACAAAAAGTCCCCTAATCGAATATAACAAAGTCCTCTGGTCAAGTATAAAAAAGTCCCCTGGTCGAGTATAACAAAGTCCCCGGTTCGTGTATAACAAAGTCCCCTGGTCGAGTATAGCAAAGTCCCCTGATCAAGTATAACAAAGCCTCCTGATCGAGTATAACAAAGTCCCCTGATCGAATATAACAAAGCCCCCTGCTCGAGTATAAAAAAGTCCCCTGGTCGAGTATAACAAAGTCCCCCGGTCGAGTATAGCAAAGGGCCCTGATCGAGTAAGACAAAGTCACCTTTTCGAGTATAACAAAGGCCCCTCATCGAGTCCAAAAAAGGCCCCTAATCAAGTGTAACAAAGTCCCCTGATCTAGTATAACAAAGGCCTCTGATCGAGTATAACAAAGGCCCCTCATCGAGTATAAGAAAGTCCCCTGATCGAGTATAACAAAGCCGCCTAATCGAGTATAACAAAGTCCCCTGGTCGAGTATAAGAAAGTCTCCTGTTCGAGTATAACAAAGTCCCCTGGTCGAGTATAGCCTAGTCCCCTGATCGAATATAACAAAGCCTCCTGATCGAGTATAACAGAGTCCCCTAATCGAGTATAACAAAGCCCCCTCCTCGAGTATAACAAAGTTCCCTGGACGAGTATAGCAAAGTCCCCTGATCGAGTATAACAAAGCCTCCTGATCGAGTATAACAAAGTCCCCTGATCGAGTATAACAAAGCCCCCTGCTCGAGTATAACAAAGTCCCCTAATCGAGTTCAAAAAAGGCCTCTAATCGAGTATAACAAAGTCCCCTGATCTAGTATAACAAAGGCCCCTTATCGAGTATAACAAAGTCCCCTGGTCGAGTATAACAAAGTTTTCTAATTGAGTATAAAGAAGCCCATCGTCGAGTATAACAAAGTCCTCTGATCGAGTATAACAAATTCCCCTGATCGAGTATAACATATCACCTGATCGAGTATAACAAAGTCCTCTGGTCGAGTATAACAAAGTCCCATGATCGAGTATAACAATGTCACCTGGTCGAGTATAACAATGTCCCCTGATCGAGTATAACAAAGGCCCCACATCGAGTATAGCAAAGCTCATTGGTCAAATATAGTAAAGTCCACTCATCGGGTATAACAAAGTTCCTCGATCGAGTATAACAAAGGCCTCTGGTCGAGTAAAACAAAGTCCCTTAATCAAGTATAAAAAAGTCCCGTGGTCGAATATTTCAAAGTCCCCTTATCGAGTATAACAAAGTCCCCTGGTCGAGCATAATAAAGCTCCCTCATCGAGTATAACAAAGGCCCCTAATCGAGTATAACAAAGTCTCCTGATCGCGTATAACAAAGTCCCCTGATCGAGTATAACAAACTCCCCTGGTTGAGTATAAGAAAGTCCCCTGATCGAGTATAACATATCCCCTAATTGAGTATAACAAAGTTCTCTGGTCGAGTATAAAAAAGTCCCCTGATCGAGTATAACAAAGTCCCCTGGTTGAGTATAACAAAGTCCCCTCATCGAGTATAACAAAGGCCCCTCATCGAGGATAACAAAGTCCATTGGTCAAGTATAAAAGAGATCCCTGGTCGAGTGTAACAAAGTCCCCTGATCGAGTATAACAAAGGCCCCTGGTCGAGTATAACAAAGTCCCCTGTTCGAGTCTAACAAAAACCCTTATCGAATATAACAAATTCCCCTTTTCGAGTATAACAAAGTCCCCATATCGAGTATAACAAAGTCCCCTAATCGAGTATAACAAAGGTCCCTGGTCGAGTATAACAAAGTTCCCTGATCGAGTGTAACAAAAGTCCCCTGATCGAGAATAACAAAGTCCCCTAATCGAGTATAAAAATGTCCCCTGGTCCATTGTAACAAAGTCCCCTGATCGAGTATAACAAAGTCCCCTAATCAAGTATAACAAAGTCCCCTGATCGAGTATAACAAAGGCCGCTCATCGAGTATAGCAAAGTCCATTGGTCAAATATAGGAAAGTCCACAGATCTAGTATGACAAAGTCCCCTGAATCAAGTATAAAAAGTCCCCTGGTCGAGTATAACAAAGTCCCCTGATCGAGTATAACAAAGTCCCCTGGTCGAGTATAGCAAAGTCCCCTGATCGAGTATAACAAAGCCCCCTGATCGAGTATAACATATCCTCTGATCGAGTATAACAAAGTCCTCTGGTCGAGTATGACAAAGTCCCCTGATCAAGTATAAAAAAGTCCCCTGGTCGAGTATAACAAAGTCCCCTGATCGAGTATAACAAAGTCCCCTGGTCGAGTATAGCAAAGTCCCCTCATCGAGTATAACAAAGCCCCCTGATCGAGTATAACATATCCTCTGATCGAGTATAACAAAGTCCTCCGGTCGAGTATGAAAAGGCCCCTGGTCGAGTATAACAAAGTCCCTTGATCGAGTGTAACAAAAGTCCCCTGATCAAGTATAACAAAACTCCCATGGTCGAGTAAAACAAAGTCCCCTAATCAAGTATAAAAATGTCCCCTGTCCAGTGTAACAAAGTCCCCTGATCGAGTATAAAAAAGTCCCCTGGTCGATTATAGCAAGTCCCCTGGTCGAGTATAACAAAGCCCCCTCATCGAGTATAACAAAGGCCACTAATCGAGTATAACAAAGTCCCCTAATCGAGTATAACAAAGTCCCCTTTAGAGTATAACAAAGTCCCCTGATCGAGTATAACAAAGTCCCCTAGTTGAGTATAACAAAGTCCCTTGATCAAGTATAACATATTCCCTGATTGTGGACAACAAAGTCCTCTGGTCGAGTATAAAAAAGTCCCCCGATCGAAAATAACAAAGTCCCCTGGTCGAGTATAACAAAGTCCCCACATCGAGTATAACAAAGGCCCCTCATCGAGTATAAGAAAGTCCATTGGTCAAGGATAAAAAAGTTCCCTGGTCAAGTATAACAAAGTTCCCTAATCGAGTATAACAAAGTCCCCTGGTCGAGTGTAGCAAAGTCCCCTGATCGAGTATAACAAAGCCTCCTGATCGAGTATAACAAAGTCCCCTGATCGAGTATAAGAAAGCCCCCTGCTCGAGTATAACAATGTCCCCTGATCGAGTCCAAAAATGGCCTCTAATCGAGTATAACAAAGTCCCCTGATCTAGTATAAAAAAGGCCCCTCATCGAGTATAACAAAGGCCCCTCATCGAGTATAAGAAGGTCCCCTGATCGAGTATAATAAAGCCACCTAATCGGGTATAACAAAGTCCCCTGATCGAGTATAACAAAGTCCCCTGTTCGAGTCTAACAAAGTCCCCTTATCTAGTATAACAAATTCCCCTTATCGAGTATAACAAAGTCCCCTTATCGAGTATAACAAAGTCCCCTAATCGAGTATAACAAAGGCCCCTGGTCGAGCATAACAAAGTTCCCTGATCGAGTGTAACAAAAGTCCCCTGATCGAGTATAAAAAAGCCCCATAGACGAGTATAACAAAGTTCCCTCATCGAGTATAACAAAGTCCCCTAATCGAGTATAACAAAGTCCCCTGGTCCAGTATAACAAAGTCCCCTGATCAAGTATAACATATCCCCTGATAGAGTATAACAACGTCTCCCGGCCCAGTTTAACAAAGTCCCCAGATCGAGCATAACAAAGTCCCCTAATCGATTATAACAAAGTCCCCTGGTCGAGTATAAAAAAGGGCCCTGATCGAGTAAGACAAAGTCCCCTGATCCTAGTATAAAAAAGCCCCCTGGACGAGTATAACAAAGTCCCCTGAACCGAGTATAACAAAGTCCCCTGATCGAGTAAAACATATCCCCTGATCGAGTATAAAAAAGTCCCTGGTGGAGTATAACAAAGTCCCCTGGTCGAGTATAACAAAGTTTTCTAATCGAGTATAACAAAGGCCCCTGGTTGAGTATAACAAAGTCCTATGATCAAGTATAACAAAGCCCCCTAATCGAGTAAAACAAAGTCCCCTGATCGAGTTTAACATATCCCCTGATCGAGTATAACAAAGTCCTCTGGTCGAGTATATCAAAGACCCCTGAACGAGTATAACAAAGTCCCCTGGTCGTGTATAACAAAGCCCAGTGATCGAGTTCAACAAAGGCCCCTCATCGAGTATAGCAAAGTCCATTGGTCAAATATAGGAAAGTCCCCTGATCAAGTATAAAAAAGTCCCCTCGTCGAGTATAACAAAGCAACTCATCGAGTATAACAAATTCCCCTGGTCGAGTATAGCAAAGTCCCCTGGTCGAGTATAACAAAGCCCCCTTCATCGAGTATAACAAAGGCCCCAAATCGAGTATAACAGAGTCCCCTGATTGAGTATAACAAAGTCCCCTGATCGAGTATAACAAAGTCCTCTGGTTGAGTACAACAAAGTCCCCTGATCGAGTATAACATATACCCTGATCGAATATAAAAAAGTCCGTTTGCCCAGTATAATAAAGTCCCTAGATCGAGCATACTAAAGTCCACTGATCGATTATAACAAAGTCCCCCGGTCGCGTATAGCAAAGGGCCCTGATGGAGTAAGACAAAGTCATCTGAACGAGTATAACAAAGTTTCCTGATCGAGAATAACATATCCCCTGATCGAGTATAACAACGTCTCCTGGCCCAGTTTAACAAAGTGCCCAGATCGAGCATAACAAAGTCCCCTAATCGATTATAACAAAGTCCCCTAGTCGAGTATAACAAAGGGCCCTGATTGAGTAAGACAAAGTCCCCTCATCGAGTATAACAAAGTCCTTTGATCCTAGTATAACAATGCCCCCTGGACGAGTATAACAAAGTCCCCTCTACCGAGTATAACAAAGTCCCTTGATCGAGTATAACATATCCCCTGATCAAGTATAACAAAGGCCCTGGTGGAGTATAACAAAGTCCCCTGGTCGAGTATAACAAAGTTTTCTAATCGAGCATAACAAAGGCCCCTCGTCGAGTATAACAAAGTCCTCTGATCAAGTATAACAAAGTCCCCTAATCGAGTATAACAAAGTCCCCTAATCAAGTATAACAATGTCCCCTGATCGAGTATAACAAAGTCCCCTCATCGAGTATAACATATCCCCTGATCGAGTATAACAAAGTCCCCTGATCGAGTATAACAAAGTCCCCTGGTCGAGTATAACAAAACCCTCTCATCAAATATAACAAAGGCCCCTAATCGAGTATAACAAAGTCCCCTGAATGAGTATAACAAAGCCCTCTGGTTGAGTGTAACAAAGTCCCCTGATCGAGTATAACATATCCCCTGATCGAGTATATCAAAGTCCTCTGGTCGTGTATAACAAAGTCCCCTGATCGAGTATAACAAAGGCCCCTCATTGAGTAGAACAAAGTCCATTGGTCAAGTATAAAAAAGTCCCCTGGTTCGAGTATAACAAAGTCCCCTAATCGAATATAACAAAGTCCTCTGGTCGAGTATAAAAAAGTCCCCTGATCGAGTATAACAAAGTCCCTGCTCGAGTATAACAAAGTCCCCTCATCGAGTATAACAAAGTCCCCTAATCGAATATAACAAAGTCCTCTGGTCAAGTATAAAAAAGTCCCCTGGTCGAGTATAACAAAGTCCCCGGTTCGTGTATAACAAAGTCCCCTGGTCGAGTATAGCAAAGTTCCCTGATCAATTATAACAAAGCCTCCTGATCGAGTATAAAAAAGTTCCCTGGTCGAGTAGGACAAAGTCCCCTGATCCAGTATAACAAAGGCCCCTCATCGAGTCCAAAAAAGGCCCCTCATCAAGTATAAGAAAGTCCCCTGATCGAGTATAACACAGCCGCCTAATCGAGTATAACAAAGTCCCCTGGTCGAGTATAACAAAGTTCCCTGTTCGAGTATAACAAAGTCCCCTGGTCGAGTATAGCAAAGTCCCCTGATCGAATATAACAAAGCCTCCAGATCGAGTATAACAGAGTCCCCTAATCGAGTATAACAAAGCCTCCTGCTCGAGTATAACAAAGTCCCCTGGTCGAGTATAGCAAAGTCCCCTGATCGAGTATAACAAAGCCTCCTGATCGAGTATAACAAAGTCCCCTGATCGAGTATAACAAAGCCCCCTGCTCGAGTATAACAAAGTCCCCTAATCGAGTCCAAAAAAGGCCTCTAATCGAGTATAACAAAGTCCCCTGATCTAGTATAACAAAGGCTCCTTATCGAGTATAACAAAGTCCCCTGGTCGAGTATAACAAAGGTTCCTCATCGAGTAAGACAAAGTCCCCTCATCGAGTATAACAAAGTCCTCTGATGCTAGTATAACAAAGCCCCCTGGACGAGTATAACAAAGTCCCCTAATCGAGTCCAAAAAAGGCCTCTAATCGAGTATAACAAAGTCCCCTGATCTAGTATAACAAAGGCCCCTAATCGAGTATAACAAAGGCCCCTCATCGAGTTTAAGAAAGTCCCCTGATCGAATATAACAAAGCCGCCTAATCGAGTATAACAAAGTCCCCTGGTCGAGTATAACAAAGTCCCCTCATCGAGTATAACAAAGCCTCCTGATCGAGTATAACAAAGTCCCCTAATCGAGTATAACAAAGGCCCCTCATGGAGTATAACAAAGTTCATTGGTCAAGTATAAAAAAGTTCTCTGGTCGAGAATAACAAAGCCCCCTGTTCGAGTATAACAAAGTCCCCTAGTCGAGTATAGCAAAGTCCCCTGTTCGAGTCTAACAAAGTCCCCTTATCGAGTATAACAAATTCCCCTTATCCAGTATATCAAAGTCCCCATATCGAGTATAACAAATTCCCCTTATCCAGTATATCAAAGTCCCCATATCGAGTATAACAAAGTCCCCTAATCGAGTATAATAAAGGCCCGTTGTCGAGTATAACAAAGTCCCCTGATCGAGTGTAACAAAAGTCCCCTAATCGAGTATAACAAAGTCCCCTAATCGAGTATAAAAATGTCCTCTGGACCAGTGTAACAAAGTTCCCTGATCGAGTATAAAAAAGTCCCCTTGCCCAGAATAACAAAGTCCCTAGATCGAGCATACCATAGACCCCTGATCGATTATAACAAAGTCCCCTGGTCGATTATAGCAAAGGGCCCTGATCGAGTAAGACAAAGTCCCCTGATCGAGTATAACAAAGTCCCCTGATCGAGTATAACAAAACCCCTTGGATGAGTATAACAAAGTTTCCTAATCGAGTATAACAAAGTCCCCAGATCGAGTATAACAAAGTCCCCTGCTACAGTATAACAAAGTTCCCTGATCGAGTATAACATATCCCCTGATCGAGTATAACAACGTCTCCTGGCCCAGTTTAACAAAGTCCCCAGATCGAGCATAACAAAGTCCCCTAATCGATTATAACAAAGTCCCCTGGGCGAGTATAACAAAGGGCCCTGATCGAGTAAGACAAAGTCCCCTCATCGAGTATAACCTAGTCCTCTGATGCTAGTATAACAAAGCCCCTGGACGAGTATAACAAAGTCCCCTGATCGAGTATAACAAAGTCCCCTGGTCGAGTATAACAAAACCCCCTCATCAAGTATAACAAAGGCCCCTAATCGAGTATAACAAAGTCCCCTGATTGAGTATAACAAAGTCCCCTGATCGAGTATAACAAAGTCCTCCGGTTGAGTATAACAAAGTCCCGTGATCGAGTATAACTATCCCCTGATTGAGTATAACAAAGTTATCTGGTCGAGTATAAAAAAGTCCCCTAATCGAGTATAACAAAGTCCCCTGCTCGAGTATAACAAATGCCCCTGATCGACTATAACAAAGGGCCTTCATCGAGTATAAGAAAGTCCATTGGTCAAGTGTAAAAAGTCCCCTGGTCGAGTATAACAAAGTCCCCTCATCGTGTATAACAAAGTCCCCTGGTCGAGTATAGCAAAGTCCCATGATCAAGTATAACAAAGCCTTCTGATCGAGTATAACAAAGTCCCCTGATCGAATATAACAAAGCCCCCTGCTCGAGTATAAAAAAGTTCCCTGGTCGAGTAAGACAAAGTCCCCTGATCGAGTATAACAAAGGCCCCTCATCGAGTCCAAAAAAGGCCCCTCATCGAGTATAAGAAAGTCCCCTGATCGAGTATAACAAAGCCGCCTAATCGAGTATAACAAAGTCCCCTGGTCGAGTATAACAAAGTCCCCTGTTCAAGTATAACAAAGTCCCCTGGTCGAGTATAGCAAAGTCCCCTGATCGAATATAACAAAGCCTCCTGATCGAGTATAACAGAGTCCCCTAATCGAGTATAACAAAGCCTCCTGCTCGAGTATAACAAAGTCCCCTGGTCAAGTATAGCAAAGTCCCCTGATCGAGTATAACAAAGCCTCCTGATCGAGTATAACAAAGTCCCCTGATCGAGTATAACAAAGCCCGCTGCTCGAGTATAACAAAGTCCCCTAATCGAGTCCAAAAAAGGCCTCTAATCGAGTATAACAAAGTCCCCTGATCTAGTATAACAAAGGCTCCTTATCGAGTATAACAAAGTCCCCTGGTCGAGTATAACAAAGGTTCCTCATCGAGTAAGACAAAGTCCCCTCATCGAGTTTAACAAAGTCCTCTGATGCTAGTATAACAAAGCCCCCTGGACGAGTATAATAAAGTCCCCTAATCGAGTCCAAAAAAGGCCTCAAATCGAGTATAACAAAGTCCCCTGATCTAGTATAACAAAGGCCCCTGATCGAGTATAACAAAGGCCCCTCATCGAGTTTAAGAAAGTCCCCTGATCGAGTATAACAAAGCCGCCTAATCGAGTATAACAAAGTCCCCTGATCGAGTATAACAAAGTCCCCTCATCGAGTATAACAAAGCCTCCTGATCGTGTATAACAAAGTCCCCTAATCGAGTATAACAAAGGCCCCTCATGGAGTATAACAAAGTTCATTGGTCAAGTATAAAAAAGTTCTCTGGTCGAGAATAACAAAGCCCCCTGTTCGAGTATAACAAAGTCCCCTCGTCGAGTATAGCAAACTCCCCTGATCGAATAAAACAAAGCCTCCTGATCGATTATAACAAATTCTTATCCAGTATATCAAAGTCCCTATATCGAGATATAACAAATTCTTATCCAGCATATATCAAAGTCCCCGCACGAGTATAACAAAGTCCCCTAATCGAGTATAATAAAGGCCCCTTGTCGAGTATAACAAAGTCCCCTGATCGAGTGTAACAAAAGTCCCCTAATCGAGTATAACAAAGTCCCCTAATCGAGTATAAAAATGTCCTCTGGACCAGTGTAACAAAGTCCCCTGATCGAGTATAAAAAAGTCCCCTTGCCCAGAATAACAAAGTCCCTAGATCGAGCATACCAAAGACCCCTGATCGATTATAACAAAGTCCCCTTGTCGAGAATAGCAAAGGGCCCTGATCGAGTAAGACAAAGTCCCCTGATCGAGTATAACAAAGTCCCCTGATCGAGTATAACAAAACCCCTTGGATGAGTATAACAAAGTTTCCTAATCGAGTATAAATAAGTCCCCAGATCGAGTATAACAAAGTCCCCTGCTACAGTATAACAAAGTCCCCTGATCGAGTATAACATATCCCCTGATCGAGTATAACAACGTCTCCTGGCCCAGTTTAACAAAGTCCCCAGATCGAGCATAACAAAGTCCCCTAATCGATTATAACAAAGTCCCCTGGGCGAGTATAACAAAGGGCCCTGATCGAGTAAGACAAAGTCCCCTCATCGAGTATAACCTAGTCCTCTGATGCTAGTATAACAAAGCCCCTTGGACGAGTATAACAAAGTCCCCTGAACCGAGTATAACAAAGTCCCTGGTCGAAGAGCAATAAAATTTCATCAAGTATAACAAAGGCCCTAATCGAGTATAACAAAGTCCCCTGATTGAGTATAACAAAGTCCCCTGATCGAGTATAACAAAGTCCTCCGGTTGAGTATAACAAAGTCCCGTGATCGAGTATAACATATCCCCTGATAGAGTATAACAAAGTTATGGTCGAGTATAAAAAAGTCCCCTAATCGAGTATAACAAAGTCCCCTGCTCGAGTATAACAAATGCCCCTGATCGACTATAACAAAGGGCCTTCATCGAGTATAAGAAAGTCCATTGGTCAAGTATAAAAAAGTCCCCTGGTCGAGTATAACAAAGTCCCCTCATCGTGTATAACAAAGTCCCCTGGTCGAGTATAGCAAAGTCCCATGATCAAGTATAACAAAGCCTTCTGATCGAGTATAACAAAGTCCCCTGATCGAATATAACAAAGCCCCCTGCACGAGTATAAGAAAGTCCTCTGATCGAGTATAACAAAGTCTCCTCATCGAGTATTACAAAGGCCCCTCATCGAGTCCAAAAAAGGCCCCTAATCAAGTATAACAAAGTCCCCTGATCGAGTATAACAAAGTCCCCTAATCGAGTATAACAAAGCCCCCTGGACGAGTATAACAAAGTTCCCTGATCGAGTATAACAAAGTCCCATGATCGAGGATAACAAAGTCCCCTGGTCCAGTATAACAAAGTCCCCTGATCGAGTATAACATATCCCCTGATCGAGTATTACAAAGTCTCCTGGCCCAGTATAACAAAGTCCCCAGATCGAGCGTAACAAAGTCCCCTGATCGACTATAACAAAGTCCCCAGGTCGAGTATAACAAAGGCCCTGATCGAATGAGACAAAGTCCCCTGATCGAGTATAACAAAGTCCCCTGATCGAGTATAACAAAGCTCCCTGGACGAGTATAACAACAACCCCTGATCGTGTATAACAAAGTCCCCTGATCGAGTATTACATATCCCCTGATCGAATATAACAAAGTCCCTGGTGGAGTATAACAAAGTCCCCTGATCGAGTATCACAAAGGCCACTAATCGAGTATAACAATGTCTCCTGATCGAGTATAACAAAGACCCCTGGTCGAGTATAACAAAGTCCCCTGATCGAGTGTAACAAAAGTCCCCTGATCAAGTATAACAAAGTCCCCTGATCGAGTATAAAAATGTCCCCTGGTCCAGTGTAACAAAGTACCCTGATAGAGTATAACAACGTCTCTTGGCCCAGTTTAACAAAGTCACCAGATCGAGCGTAACAAAGTCCCCTAATCGATTATAACAAAGTCCCCTGGTCGATTATAACAAAGGCCCCTAATTGAGTAAGACAAAGTCCCCTGATCGAGCATCACAAAGTCCCCTGAACCGAGTATAACAAAGTCCCCTGATCGAGTAAAACATATCCCCTGATCGAGTATAAAAAAGTCCCTGGTGGAGTATAACAAAGTCCCCTGGTCGAGTATAACAAAGTTTTCTAATCGAGTATAACAAAGGACCCTGGTTGAGTATAACAAAGTCATCTGATCAAGTATAACAAAGTCCCCTAATCGAGTAAAACAAAGTCCCCTGATCGAGTATAACATATCCCCTGATCGAGTATAACAAAGTCCTCTGGTCGAGTATAACAAAGACCCCTGAACGAGTATAACAAAGTCCCCTGGTCGTGTATAGCAAAGTCCAGTGATCGAGTATAACAAAGGCCACTCATCGAGTATAGCAAAGTCCATTGGTCAAATAGGGAAAAGTCCACTGATCGAGTATGCCAAAGTCCCCTGATCAAGTATAAAAAAGTCCCCTCGTCGAGTATAACAAAGCCCCCTGATCGATTATAACAAAGTCCCCAGATCGAGCATAACAATGTCCCCTAATCGATTACAACAAAGTCCCTTGTTCGAGTATAACAAAGGGCCCTGATCGAGTAAGACAAAGTCCCCATGGAGCATAACAAAGTCCCCTAATCGATTATAACAAAGTCCCCTGGTCGAGTATAACAAAGTCCCTTGATCGAGTATAACAAAGTCCATTGGTCAAATATAGGAAAGTCCACTAATCGAGTATAACAAAGTCCCAGATCGCGCATAACAAAGTCCCCTGATCGATTACAAAAAGTTCCCTGGTCGAGTATAGCAAAGGGACTGATCGAGTAAGACAAAGTCCCCTGATCGAGTATAACACAGTCCCCTAATCGAGTATAACAACGTTCCCTGATCGAGTATTACAAAGTCTCATGGCCCAGTATAACAAAGTCCCCTCGAGTATAAAAAAGGCCCTGATCGAGTAAGACAAAATCCCCTAATCGAGTATAACAAAGTCCCCTAATCGAGTATGATAAAGCCGCCTACTCGAGTATAACAAAGTCCCCTGGTCGAGTGTAGCAAAGTCCACTGAAGGAGTATAACAAAGCCTCCACATCGAGTATAAGAAAGTCCCCTGATCGAGTATAACAAAGCCGCTTAATCGAGTATAACAAAGTCCCCTGGTCGAGTATAGCAAAGTCCCCTGTTCGAGTCTAACAAAGTCCCCTTATCGAGTATAACAAATTCCCCTTATCGAATATAACAAAGTCCCCTTATCGAGTATAACAAAGTCCCCTAATCGAGTAAAACAAAGGTCCCTAGTCGAGTATAAGAAAGTTCCCTGATCGAGTGTAACAAAAGTCCCCTGATCGAGAATAACAAAATCCCATAATCAAGTATAAAAATATCCCCTGGTCTAGTGTAACAAATTCCCCTGATCGAGTATAACAAAGTCCCCTAATCAACTATGACAAAGTCCCCTGATCAAGTATAACAAAGTCCATTGGTCAAATATAGGAATGTCCACAGATCGAGTATGACAAAGTCCCCTGATCAAGTATAAAAAAGTCCCCTGGTCGAGTATAGCAATGTCCCCTGGTCGAGTATAACAACGTCCCTTGATCGAGTGTAACAAAAGTCCCCTGATCAAGTATAACAAAACTCCCCTGATCGAGTAAAACAAAGTCCCCTAATCAAGTATAAAAATGTCCCTTGGTCCAGTGTAACAAAGTCCCCTGATCGAGTATAACAATTTCCCCTAATCAAGTATAACAAAGTCCCCTGATCAAGTATAACAAAGGCCCCTCATAGAGTATAACAAAGTCCATTGGTCAAATATAGGAAAGTCCACAGATCGAGTATGACAAAGTCCCCTGATCAGGTATAACAAAGCCCCCTGATCGAGTATAACATATCCTCTGATCGAGTATAACAAAGTCCTCTGGTCGAATATGACAAAGGCCCCTGGTCGAGTATAACAAAGTCCCTTGATCGAGTGTAACAAAAGTCCCCTGATCAAGTATAACAAAACTCCCCTGATCGAGTAAAACAAAGTCCCCTAATCAAGTATAAAAATGTCCCCTGGTCGATTATAGCAAGTCCCCTGGTCGAGTATAACAAAGCCCCCTCATCGAGTATAACAAAGGCCACTAATCGAGTATAACAAAGTCCCCTGATCGAGTATAACAAAGTCCCCTTAGTATAACAAAGTCCCCTGATCGAGTATAACAAAGTCCCCTAGTTGAGTATAACAAAGTCCCTTGATCAAGTATAACATATTCCCTGATTGTGTATAACAAAGTCCTCTGGTCGAGTATAAAAAAGTCCCCTGATCGAGTATAACAAAGTCCCCTTGTCGAGTATAGCAAAGTCCCCTCATCGAGTATAACAAAGGCCCCTCATCGAGTATAACAAAGTCCATTGGTCAAGGATAAAAAAGTCCCCTTATCGAGTATAACAAAGTCCCCTAATAGAGTATAACAAAGGCCCCTGGTCGAGTATAACAAAGTCCCCTGATCGAGTGTAACAAAAGTCCCCTGATCGAGTATAAAAATGTCCCCTGGTCCAGTGTAACAAAGTGCCCTGATCGAGTATAAAAAAGTTCCCTGGCCCAGTATAATAAAGTCCCTAGATCGAGCATACCAAAGTCCCCTGATCGTTTATAACAAAGTCCCCCGGTAGAGTAGAGCAAAGGGCCCTGATTGAGTAAGACAAAGTCCCCTGATCGAGTATAACAAAGTCCCATGATCGAGTATAAAAAAGCCCCCTAGACGAGTATAACAAAGTCGTCTGGTCGAGTATAACAAAGTCCCCTAATCGAGTATAACAAAGACCCCTGGTCGACTATAGCAAAGTCCCCTGGTCGAGTATAACAATGCCTCCTCATCGAGTATAACAAAGTCCCCTAATCAAGTATAACAAAGTCCCCTAATCGAGTATAACAAAGACCCTGGTCGAGTATAACAAAGTCCCTTAATCGAGTATAACAAAGTCCCCTGGTCGACTATAGCAAAGTCCCCTGGTCGAGTATAACAAAGGCCCCTCATCGAGTATAACAAACTCCATTGGTCAAGTATAAAAAAGTTCCCTGGTCGAGTATAACAAAGTCCCCTAATCGAGTATAACAAAGTCCCCTTTTCGAGTATAGCAAAGTCCCCTGATGGAGTATGACAAAGCCTCCTGATCGAGTATAACAAAGTCCCCTAATCGAGTATAACAAAGCCCCCTGTTCGAGTATAACGAAGTCCCCTGGTCGAGTATAGCAAAGTCCCATCATTGAGTATAACAAAGCCTCCTGATCGAGTATAACAAAGTCCCCTGATCGAGTATAACAAAGTCCCCTGTTCGAGTCTAACAAAGTCCCCTTATCGAATATAACAAATTCCCCTTATCGAGTATAACAAAGTCCCCTTATCGAGTATAACAAAGTCCCCTAATCGAGTATAACAAAGGCCCCTGGTCGAGTATAACAAAGTTCCCTGATCTAGTGTAACAAAAGTCCCCTGATCGAGAATAACAAAGTCCCCTAATCGAGCATAAAAATGTCCCCTGGTTCAGTGTAACAAAGTCCCCTGATCGAGTATAACAAAGTCCCCTAATCAAGTATAACAAAGTCCCCTGATCGAGTTTAACAAAGTCGCCTGATCGAGTATAACATATCCTCTGATCGAGTATAACAAAGTCCTCTGGCCGAGTATGCCAAAGTCCACTGATCGAGTATAACAAAGTCCCCTGGTCGAGTATAACAAAGTCCCCTGATCGAGTATAACCAAGGCCCCTCATCGAGTTTAGCAAAGTCCATTGGTTAAATATAGGAAAGTCCACTGATCGAGTATAACAAAGTCCCAGATCGAGCATAACAATGTCCCCTGATCGATTATAACAAAGTCCCCTGGTCGAGAATAGCAAAGGGCCTTGATCGAGTAACCAAAGTCCCCTGATCGAGTATAACAAAGTCCCCTAATCGAGTATAACAAAGCCCCCTGGACGAGTATAACAAAGTTCCCTGATCGAGTATAACAAAGTCCTATGATCGAGTATAATAAAGTCCCCTGGTCCAGTATAACAAAGTCCCCTGATCGAGTATAACATATCCCCTGATCGATTATAACAAAGTCCCCAGGTCGAGTATAACAAAGGCCCTGCCAAGAATGAGACAAAGTCCCCTGATCGAGTATAACAAAGTCCCCTGATCGAGTATAACAAAGCCACCTGGACGAGTATAACAAAGACCCCTGATCGTGTATAACAAAGTCCCCTGATCGAGTATTACATATCCCCTGATCAAATATAAGAAAGGCCCTGGTGGAGTATAAGAAAGTCCCCTGATCGAGTGTAACAAAAGTCCCCTGATCAAGAATAACAAAGTCCCCTAATCGAGTATAAAAATGTCCCCTGGTCCAGTGTAACAAAGTCCCCTGATCGAGTATAAAAAAGTTCCCTGGCCCAGTATAACAAAGTCCCTAGATCGAGCATACCAAAGTTCACTGATCGAGTATAGCAAAGTCCCCTGATCGAGTATAACAAAGCCCCCTAGACGAGTATAACAAAGTTCCCTCATCGAGTATAACAAAGTCCCCTAATCGAGTATAACAAAGTTCCCTGGTCCAGTATAACAAAGTCCCCTCATCAAGTATAACATATCTCCTGATAGAGTATAACAACGTCTCCTGGACCAGTTTAACAAAGTCCCCAGTTCGAGCATAACAAAGTCCCCTAATCGATTATAACAAAGTCCCCTGGTCGAGTATAACAAAGGGGCCCGATCGAGTAAGACAAAGTCCCCTGATCGAGCATAACAAAGTCCCCTGTTCCTAGTATAACAAAGCCCCCTGGACGAGTATAACAAAGTCCCCTGAACCGAGTATAACAAAGTTCCCTGATCGAGTAAAACATATCCCCTGATCGAGTATAAAAAAGTCCCTGGTGGAGTATAACAAAGTCCCCTGGTCGAGTATAGCAAAGTCCCCTCATCGAGTATAACAAAGGCCCCTCATCGGCATTGTAAACAAAGTCCTCTGATCAAGTATAACAAAGTCCCCAAGTATAACAAAGTCCCCTAATGAGGTATAACAAAAGGCCCCTGGTCGGAGTATACAAAAGTCCCCTGATCGAGTATAACAAAAGTTTTCTCTGATCCCTGATGAGTATAAAAATGTCCCCTGGTCCAGTGTAACAAAGTGCCTGATCGAGTATAAAAAAGTTCCCTGGCCCAGTATAATAAAGTCCCTAGATCGAGCATACCAAAGTCCCCTGATCGTTTATAACAAAGTCCCCGGTCGAGTATAGCAAAGGGCCCTGATCGAGTAAGACAAAGTCCCCTGATCGAGTATAACAAAGTCCCTGATCGAGTATAGAAAAGCCCCTAGACGAGTATAACAAAGTCGTCTGGTCGAGTATAACAAAGTCCCCTAATCGAGTATAACAAAGTCCCCTGGTCGACTATAGCAAAGTCCCCTGGTCGAGTATAACAAAGCCTCCTCATCGAGTATAACAAAGTCCCCTAATCGAGTATATCAAAGTCCCCTAATCGAGTATAACAAAGATCCTGGTCGAGTATAACAAAGTCCCTTAATCGAGAATAACAAAGTCCCCTGGTTGACTATAGCAAAGTCCCCTGGTCGAGTATAACAAAGGCCCCTCATCGAGTATAACAAACTCCATTGGTCAAGTATAAAAGTTCCCTGGTCGAGTATAACAAAGTCCCCTAATCGAGTATAACAAAGCCCCCTTTTCGAGTATAGCAAAGTCCCCTGATGGAGTATGACAAAGCCTCCTGATCGAGTATAACAAAGTCCCCTAATCGAGCATAACAAGGCCCCCTGTTCGAGTATAACGAAGTCCCCTGGTCGAGTATAGCAAAGTCCTCTCATCGAGTATAACAAAGCCTCCTGATCGAGTATAACAAAGTCCCCTGATCGAGTATAACAAAGTCCCCTGTTCGAGTCTAACAAAGTCCCCTTCTCGAGTATAACAAATTCCCCTTATCGAGTATAACAAAGTCCCCTTATCGAGTATAACAAAGTCCCCTAATCGAGTATAACAAAGGCCCCTGGTCGAGTATAACAAAGTTCCCTGATCGAGTGTAACAAAAGTCCCCTGATCGAGAATAACAAAGTCCCCTAATCGAGCATAAAAATGTCCCTGGTTCAGTGTAACAAAGTCCCCTGATCGAGTATAACAAAGTCCCCTATTCAAGTATAACAATGTCCCCTGATCGAGTTTAACAAAGCCGCCTGGTCGAGTATAACATATCCTCTGATCGAGTATAACAAAGTCCTCCGGCCAAGTATGACAAAGTCCCCTGACCGAGTATAACAAAGTCCCCTGGTCGAGTATAACAAAGTCCCCTGATCGAGTATAACCAAGGCCCCTCATCGAGTTTAGCAAAGTCCATTGGTCAAATATAGGAAAGTCCACTGATCGAGTATAACAAAGTCCCAGATCGAGCATAACAATGTCCCCTGATCGATTATAACAAAGTCCCCTGGTCGAGAATAGCAAAGGGCCCTGATCGAGTAAGACAAAGTCCTCTGATCGAGTATAACAAAGTCCCCTAATCGAGTATAACAAAGCCCCCTGGACGAGTATAACAAAGTTCCCTGATCGAGTTTAACAAAGTCCTATGATCGAGTATAATAAAGTCCGCTGGTCCAGTATAACAAAGTCCCCTGATCGAGTATAACATATCCCCTGATCGAGAATTACAAAGTCGCCTGGCCCAGTATAACAAAGTCCCCAGATCGAGCGTAACAAAGTCCCCTGATCGATTATAACAAAGTCCCCAGGTCGAGTATAACAAAGGCCCTGCCAAGAATGAGACAAAGTCCCCTGATCGAGTATAACAAAGTCCCCTGATCGAGTATAACAAAGCCCCCTCGACGAGTATAACAAAGACCCCTGATCGTGTATAAAAAAGTCCCCTGATCAAGTATTACATATCCCCTGATCAAATATAAGAAAGTCCCTGGTTGAGTATAAGAAAGACACCTGATCGAGTGTAACAAAAGTCCCCTGATCAAGAATAACAAAGTCCCCTGATCGAGTATAAAAATGTCCCCTGGTCAAGTGTAACAAAGTCCCCTGATCGAGTATAAAAAAGTTCCCTGGCCCAGTATAACAAAGTCCCTAGATCGAGCATACCAAAGTTCCCTGATCGAGTATAGCAAAGTCCTCTGGTCGAGTATGACAAAGTCCCCTAATAGAGTATAACAAAGTCCCCTGGTTGAGTATAACAAAGTCCCCTGATCGAGTATATCATATCTCCTGATTGAGTATAACAAAGTCCTCTGGTCGAGTATAAAAAAGTCCCCTGATCGAGTATAACAAAGGCCCCTCATCGAGTATAACAAAGTCCATTGGTCAAGTATAAAAAAGATCCCTGGTCGAGTATAACAAAGTCCCCTAATCGAGTATAACAATGTCCCCTGGTCGAGTATACCAAAGTCCCCTGATCGAGTATAACAAAGCCTCCTGATCGAGTATAACAAAGTCCCATGATCGAGTATAACAAAGCCCAATGCTCGAATATAACAAAGTCCCCTGGTCGAGTCCAAAAAAGGCCTCTAATCGAGTATAAGAAAGTCCCCTGATCGAGTATAACAAAGCCACCTAATCGAGTATAACAAAGTCCCCTGGTCGAGTATAACAAAGTCCCCTGTTCGAGTCTAACAAAGTCCCCGAATCGAGTATAACAAAGTCCCCTGGTCGCGTATAACAAAGTCCCCTGTTCGAGTCTATCAAAGTCCCCTTATGGAGTATAACAAATTCCCCTTATCGAGTTTAACAAAGTTCCCTTATCGAGTATAACAAAGTCCCCTAATCGTGTATAACAAAGGACCCTGCTCGAGTATAACAAAGTCCCCTCATCGAGTGTAACAAAAGTCCCCTGATCGAGTATAACAAAGTCCCCTGATCGAGTATAAAAATGTCCCCTGGTCCAGTGTAACAAAGTCCCCTGATCGAGTATAAAAAAGTTCCCTGGCCCAGTATAATAAAGTCCCTAGATCGAGCATACCAAAGTCCCCTGATCGTTTATAACAAAGTCCCCGGTCGAGTATAGCAAAGGGCCCTGATCGAGTAAGACAAAGTCCCCTGATCGAGTATAACAAAGTCCCCTGATCGAGTATAAAAAAGCCCTAGACGAGTATAACAAAGTCCTCTGGTCGAGTATAACAAAGTCCCCTAATCGAGTATAACAAAGTCCCCTGGTCGAGCTATAACAAAGTCCCCTGGTCGAGTATAACCCTCGCCAAGTATAACAAAGTCCCCTAATCGAGTATAACAAAGACCCTGGTCGAGTATAACAAAGTCCCTTAATCGAGTATAACAAAGTCCCCTGGTCGATTATAGCAAAGTCCCCTGGTCGAGTATAACAAAGCCTCCTCATCAAGTATAACAAAGTCCCCTAATTGAGTATAACAAAGTCCCCTAATCGAGTATAACAAAGTCCCTGGTCGAGTATAACAAAGTCCCTTAATCGAGTATAACAAAGTCCCCTGGTCGACTATAGCAAAGTCCCCGGGTCGAGTATAACAAAGGTCCCTCATCGAGTATAACAAACTCGATTGGTCAAGTATAAAAATGTTCCCTGGTCGAGTATAACAAAGTCCCCTAATCGAGTATAACAAAGTCCCCTTTTCGAGTATAACGAAGTCCCCTGGTCGAGTATAGCAAAGTCCCCTCATCGAGTATAACAAAGCCTCCTGATCGAGTATAACAAAGTCCCCTGATCGAGTATAAAAAAGTCCCCTGGTCGAGTATAACAAAGCCCCCTGCTCGAGTATAACAAAGTCTCCTGATCGAGTCCAAAAAAGGCGTCAAATCGAGTATAACAAAGTTTCGTGATCTAGTATAACAAAGGCCCCTGATCGAGTATAAGAAAGGCCCCTCATCGTGTATAAGAAAGTCCCCTGATCGAGTATAACAAAGCCGCCGTATCGAGTATAACAAAGTCCCGTGGACGAGTATATCATATCCCCTGATCGAGTATAACAAAGTCCCTGGTGGAGTATAACAAAGTCCCCTGGTCGAGTATAACAAAGTTTTCTAATCGAGCATAACAAAGGCCCCTTGTCGAGTATAACAAAGTCCCCTAATCAAGTAAAACAAAATTCCCTGATCGAGTATAGCAAAGTCCTCTGTTTGAGTATAACATATCCCCTGATCGAGTATAACAAAATCCTCTGGTCGAATATGACAATGTCCCCTGATCGAGTATAAAAAAGTCCCCTGGTCCAGTTTAACAAAGTCCCATTATCGAGTATAACAAAGTCCCCTAATCGGGTATAACAAAGGCCCCTGGTCGAGTATAACAAAGTCCCCTGATCGAGTATAAAAATGTCCCCTGGTCCAGTGTAACAAAGTCCCCTAATCGAATATAAAAAAGTCCGCTTGCCCAGTATAATAAAGTCTCTAGATCGAGCATACCAAAGTCCACTGATCGATTTTAACAAAGTCTCCCGGTCGAGTATAGCAAACGGCCCTGATCGAGTAAGACAAAGTCATCTGATCGAGTATAACAAAGTCCTCTGATCGAGTATAACAAAGCCCCCTGGATGAGTATAACAAAGTCCCCTGGTCCAGTATAACAAAGTCCCCTGATCGAGTATAACATATCCCCTGATCGAGTATAACAACGTCTCCTGGCCCAGTTTAACAAAGTGCCCAGATCGAGCATAACAAAGTCCCCTAATCGATTATAACAAAGTCCCCTGGTCGAGTATAACATATACCCTGATCGAGTATAACAAAGGCCCTGGTGGAGTATAACAAAGTCCCCTGGTCGAGAATAACAAAGTTTTATAATCGAGCATAACAAAGGCACCTGGTCGAGTATAACAAAGTCCTCTGATCAAGTATAACAAAGTCCCCTAATTGAGTATAACAAAGTCCCCTAATCAAGTATAACAACGCCCCCTTTTCGAGTATAGCAAAGTCCCCTGATGGAGTATGACAAAGCCTCCTGATCGAGTATAACAAAGTCCCCTAATCGAGTATAACAAAGCCCCCTGTTCGAGTATAACGAAGTCCCCTGGTCGAGTATAGCAAAGTCCCCTCATCGAGTATAACAAAGCCTCCTGATCGAGTATAACAAAGTCCCCTGATCGACTATAACAAAGTCCCCTGTTCGAGTCTAACAAAGTCCCCTTATCGAGTATAACAAATTCCCCTTATCGAGTATAACAAAGTCCCCTTATCGAGTATAACAAAGTCCCCTAATCGAGTATAACAAAGGCCCCTGGTCGAGTATAACAAAGTTCCCTGATCTAGTGTAACAAAAGTCCCCTGATCGAGAATAACAAAGTCCCCTAATCGAGCATAAAAATGTCCCTGGTTCAGTGTAACAAAGTCCCCTGATCGAGTATAACAAAGTCCCCTAATCAAGTATAACAAAGTCCCCTGATCGAGTTTAACAAAGCCGCCTGATCGAGTATAACATATCCTCTGATCGAGTATAACAAAGTCCTCTGGCCGAGTATGACAAAGTCCCCTGATCGAGTATAACAAAGTCCCCTGGTCGAGTATAACAAAGTCCCCTGATCGAGTATAACCAAGGCCCCTCATCGAGTTTAGCAAAGTCCATTGGTCAAATATAGGAAAGTCCACTGATCGAGTATAACAAAGTCCCTTAATCGAGTATAACAAAGTCCCCTGGTCGACTATAGCAAAGTCCCCGGGTCGAGTATAACAAAGGTCCCTCATCGAGTATAACAAACTCCATTGGTCAAGTATAAAAATGTTCCCTGGTCGAGTATAACAAAGTCCCCTAATCGAGTATAACAAAGTCCCCTTTTCGAGTATAACGAAGTCCCCTGGTCGAGTATAGCAAAGTCCCCTCATCGAGTATAACAAAGCCTCCTGATCGAGTATAACAAAGTCCCCTGATCGAGTATAAAAAAGTCCCCTGGTCGAGTATAACAAAGCCCCCTGCTCGAGTATAACAAAGTCTCCTGATCGAGTCCAAAAAAGGCGTCAAATCGAGTATAACAAAGTTTCGTGATCTAGTATAACAAAGGCCCCTGATCGAGTATAAGAAAGGCCCCTCATCGTGTATAAGAAAGTCCCCTGATCGAGTATAACAAAGCCGCCGTATCGAGTATAACAAAGTCCCGTGGACGAGTATATCATATCCCCTGATCGAGTATAACAAAGTCCCTGGTGGAGTATAACAAAGTCCCCTGGTCGAGTATAACAAAGTTTTCTAATCGAGCATAACAAAGGCCCCTTGTCGAGTATAACAAAGTCCCCTAATCAAGTAAAACAAAATTCCCTGATCGAGTATAGCAAAGTCCTCTGTTTGAGTATAACATATCCCCTGATCGAGTATAACAAAATCCTCTGGTCGAATATGACAATGTCCCCTGATCGAGTATAAAAAAGTCCCCTGGTCCAGTTTAACAAAGTCCCATTATCGAGTATAACAAAGTCCCCTAATCGGGTATAACAAAGGCCCCTGGTCGAGTATAACAAAGTCCCCTGATCGAGTATAAAAATGTCCCCTGGTCCAGTGTAACAAAGTCCCCTGATCGAATATAAAAAAGTCCGCTTGCCCAGTATAATAAAGTCTCTAGATCGAGCATACCAAAGTCCACTGATCGATTATAACAAAGTCTCCCGGTCGAGTATAGCAAACGGCCCTGATCGAGTAAGACAAAGTCATCTGATCGAGTATAACAAAGTCCTCTGATCGAGTATAACAAAGCCCCCTGGATGAGTATAACAAAGTCCCCTGGTCCAGTATAACAAAGTCCCCTGATCGAGTATAACATATCCCCTGATCGAGTATAACAACGTCTCCTGGCCCAGTTTAACAAAGTGCCCAGATCGAGCATAACAAAGTCCCCTAATCGATTATAACAAAGTCCCCTGGTCGAGTATAACATATACCCTGATCGAGTATAACAAAGGCCCTGGTGGAGTATAACAAAGTCCCCTGGTCGAGAATAACAAAGTTTTATAATCGAGCATAACAAAGGCACCTGGTCGAGTAACAAAGTCCTCTGATCAAGTATAACAAAGTCCCCTAATTGAGTATAACAAAGTCCCCTAATCAAGTATAACAAAGTCCCCTGATCGAGTATAACATATCCCCTGATCGAGTATAACAAAGTCCCCTGATCGAGTATAACAAAGTCCCCTGGTCGAGTATAACAAAACCCCCTCATGAAATATAACAAAGGCCCCTAATCGAGTATAACAAAGTCCCTGAATGAGTATAACAAAGTCCTCTGGTTGAGTATAACAAAGTCCCCTGATCGAGTATAACATATCCCCTGATCGAGTATAACAAAGTCCCCTGATCGAGTATAACAAAGGCCCCTCATCGAGTATAGCAAAGTCCATTGGTCAAATATAGGAAAGTCCATTGGTCAAATATAGGAAAGTCCACTGATCGAGTATAACAAAGTCCCAGATCGAGCATAACAAAGTCCCCTGGTCGAGTATAGCAAAGGGCCATGATCGAGTAAAACAAAGTCCCCTGGTCGAGTATAACAAAGGCCTGATCGAGTAAGACAAAGTCCCCTGATCGAATATAAAAAAGTCCCCTGATCGAGTATAACAAAGCCCCCTGGACGAGTATAACAAAGACCCCTGATCGAATATAACAAAGTCCCCTGATCGAGTATTACATATCCCCTGATGGAGTAAAACAAAGTCCCCTGATCGAGTATAACAAAGTCCCCTGGTCGAGTATAACAAAACACCCTCATAAAATATAACAAAGGCCCCTAATCGAGTATAACAAAGTCCCCTGAATGAGTATAACAAAGTCATCTGGTTGAGTATAACAAAGTCCCCTGATCGAGTATAACATATCCCCTGATCGAGTATAACAAAGTCCCCTGATCGAGTATAACAAAGGCCCCTCATCGAGTATAGCAAAGTCCATTGGTCAAATATAGGAAAGTCCACTGATCGAGTATAACAAAGTCCCAGATCGAGCATAACAAAGTCCCCTGGTCGAGTATAGCAAAGGGCCATGATCGAGTAAAACAAAGTCCCCTGGTCGAGTATAACAAAGGCCCTGATCGAGTAAGACAAGGTCCCCTGATCGAAAATAAAAAAGTCCCCTGATCGAGTATAACAAAGCCCCCTGGACGAGTATAACAAAGACCCCTGATCGAATATAACAAAGTCTCCTGATCGAGTATTACATATCCCCTGATCGAATATAACAAAGTCCCTGGTGGAGTATAACAAAGTCCCCTGATCGAGTATCACAAAGTCTCCTGGTCGAGTTTAACAAAGTTTTCTAATCGAGTATAAAAAAGGCCCCTCGTCGAGTATAACAAAGTCCCCTGATCGAGTATAACATATCACCTGATCGAGTATAACAAAGTCCTCTGGTCGAGTATAACAAAGTCCACTGATCGAGTATAACAAAGGCCCCTCATCGAGTATAGCAAAGTCCATTAGTCAAATATAGTAAAGTCCACTCATCGAGTATAACAAAGTCCCCCGATCGAGTATAACAAAGGCCTCTGGTCGAGTAAGACATAGTCCCCTGATCAAGTATAAAAAAGTCCCCTGGTCGAGTATAACAAAGTCCCCTAATCGAGTATAACAAAGTCCCCTGGTCGACTATAGCAAAGCCCCGTGGTCGAGTATAATAAACCCCCCTCATCGAGTATAAAAAAGGCCCCTAATCGAGTATAACAAAGTCTCCTGATCGCATATAACAAAGTTCCCTGATCGAATATAACATATCCTCTGATCGAGTATAACAAAGTCCCCTGATCGAGTATAACAAAGTCCCCTGATCGAGTATAACATATCCTCTGATCGAGTATAACAAAGTCTTCTGGTCGAGTATGACAAATTCCCCTGATAGAGTATAACAAAGTCCCCTGGTTGAGTATAACAAAGTCCCCTGATCGAGTATAACATATCTCCTGATTGAGTATAACAAAGTCCTCTGTTCGAGTAAAAAAAAGTCCCCTGATCGAGTATAACAAAATCCCATGGTCGATTATAACAAATTCCCTCATCGAGTATAACAAAGGCCCCTCATCGAGTATAACAAAGTCCATTGGTCAAGTTTAAAAAAGATCCCTTGTCGAGTATAACAAAGTACCCTGATCGAGTATAACAATGTCCCCTGGTCGAGTATAACAAAGCCTCCTGATCGATTATAAAAAAGTCCCCTGATCGATTATAACAATGCCCAATGCTCGAGTATAACAAAGTCCCCTGGTCGAGTCCAAAATAGGCCTCTAATCGAGTATAAGAAAGTCCCCTAATCGAGTATAACAAAGCCACCTAATCGAGTATAACAAAGTCGCCTGGTCGAGTATAACAAAGTTCCCTGTTCGAGTCTATCAAAGTCCCCTTATCGATTATAACACATTCCCCTTATCGAGTTTAACAAAGTTCCCTTATCAAGTATAACAAAGTCCCCTAATCGAGTATAACAAAGGACCCTGGTCGAGTATAACAAAGTCCCCTCATCGAGTGTAACAAAAGTCTCCTGATCGAGTATAACAAAGTCCCCTAATCGAGAATAAAAAAGTTCCCTGGCCCAGTATAATAAAGTCCCTAGATCGAGCATACCAAAGTCCCCTGATCGTTTATAACAAAGTCCCCCGGTCGAGTATAGCAAAGGGTCCTGATCGAGTAAGACAAAGTCCCCTGATCGAGTATAATAAAGTCCCTGATCGAGTATAAAAAAGCCCCCTAGACGAGTATAACAAAGTCCTCTGATCGAGTATAGCAAAGTCCCCTGATCGAGTATAACATATCACCTGATCGAGTATAACAAAGTCCTCTGGTCGAGTATAACAAAGTCCCCTGATCGAGTATAACAAAGGCCCCTCATCGAGTATAGCAAAGTCCATTGGTCAAATGCAGTAAAGTCCACTCATCGAGTATAACAAAGTCCCCCGATCGAGTATAACAAAGGTCTCTGGTCGAGTAAGACAAAGTCCCTTGATCAAGTATAAAAAAGTCCCCTGGTCAAGTATAACAAAGTCCTCTGGTCGAGTATAAAAAAGTCCCCTAATCGAGTATAACAAAATCCCCTGGTCGAGTATAACAAAGTCCCCTCATCGAGTATAACAAAGGCCCCTCATCGAGTAAAACAAATTCCATTGGTCAAGTATAAAAAAGATCCCTGGTCGAGTATAACAAAGTCTCCTGATCGAGTATAACAATGTCCCCTGGTCGAGTATAGCAAGTCCCCTGATCGAGTATAACAAAGCCTCCTCATCGAGTATAACAAAGTCCCCTGATCGAGTATAACAAAGCCCAATGCTCGAGTATAACAAAGTCCCGTGGTTGAATCCAAAAAAGGCCTCTAATCGAGTATAAGAAAGTCCCCTGACCGAGTATAACAAAGCCGCCTAATCGAGTATAACAAAGTCCCCTGGTCGAGTATAACAAAGTCCCCTGTTCTAGTCTATCAAAGTCCCCTTATCGAGTATAACAAATTCCCCTTATCGAGTTTAACAAAGTTCCCTTATAGATTATAACAAAGTTCCCTAATCGAGTATAAATAGCAAGTCTCTTGGTCGAGAGTAACAAAGTCCCCATCGAGTGTAACAAAAGTCCTCGATCGAGTATAACAAAAGTCCCTGATCGAGTATAAAAAATGTCCTCAGTCCAGTGTAACAAAGTCCCGATCGAGTATAAAAAGTTCCTGGCCCAGAATAATGTCTCAGATCGAGCATACCAAAGTCCCCTTTCGATCGTTTATAAAAGTCCCGGTCGGTATAGCAGCGCCTGATCGAGTAAGACAAAGTCCCATGATTCAGTATAACAAAGTCCCCTGATCGAAAGTATAAAAAGCCGCTTAGATTATATAACAAAGTCCTCTGGTCGGTGAATAACAAAGCCCTTAACTAGTATTATTAAAGTCCCTGGTCGACTATAATAAAGTCCCCTACTATATAGCAAAGCCTCCCTCATCGAGTATAACAAAGTCCCCTAATCGAGGCATATAACAAAGTCCTAATCGGAGTATAACAAAGTCTTGGTCGAGTATAACAAAGTCCCTTAATCGAGTATAGCAAAGTCCCCTGGTCGACTATAGCAAAGTCCCCTGGTCGAGTATAACAAAGGCCCCTCATCGAGTATAACAAACTCCATTGGTCAAGTATAAAAAAGTTCCCTGGTCGAGTATAACAAAGTCCCCTAATCGAGTATAACAAAGTCCCCTTTTCGATTATAGCAAAGTCCCCTGATGGAGTATAACAAAGCTTACTGATCGAGTATAACAATGTCCCCTAATCGAGTATAACAAAGCCCCCTGTTCGAGTATAACGAAGTCCCCTGGTCGAGTATAGCAAAGTCACCTCATTGAGTATAACAAAGCCTCCTGATCGAGTACAACAAAGTCCACTGATCGAGTCCAAAAAAGACCTCAAATCGAGTATAACAAAGTCCCCTGATCTAGTATAACAAAGGCCCCTGATCGAGTATAACAAAGGCCCCTCATCGATTATAAGAAAGTCCCCTGATCGAGTATAACAAAGCCGCCTAATCGAGTATAACAAAGTCCCGAGGTCGAGTATAACATATCCCCTGATCGAGTATAACAAAGTCCCTGGTGGAGTATAACAAAGTCCCCTGGTCGAGTATAATAAAGTTTTCTAATCGAGCATAACAAAGGCCCCTTGTCGAGTATAACAAAGTCATCTGACCAAGTATAACAAAGTCCCCTGATCGAGTATAACAAAGTCCCCTAATCAAGTATAACAAAGTCCCCTGATCGAGTATAGCAAAGTCCTCTGTTCGAGTATAACATATCCCCTGATCGAGTATAACAAAATCCTCTGGTCGAATATGACAAAGTCCCCTGATCGAGTATAAAAAAGTCCCCTGGTCCAGTATAACACAGTCCCATTATCGAGTATAACACAGTCGCCTAATCGAATGTAACAAAAGTCCCCTGATCGAGTATAACAAAGTCCCCTAATCGAGTATAAAAATGTCCCCTGGTCCAGTGTAACAAAGTCCCCTGATCGAATATAAAAAAGTCCGCTTGCCCAGTATAATAAAGTCCCTAGATCGAGCATACTAAAGTCCACTGATCGATTATAACAAAGTCCCCCGGTCGAGTATGGCAAACGGCCCTGATCGAGTAAGACAAAGTCATCTGATCGAGTATAACAAAGTCCTCTGATCGAGTATAACAAAGCCCCCTGGATGAGTATAACAAAGTCTCCTGGTCCAGTATAACAAAGTCCCCTGATCGAGTAAAACATATCCCCTGATCGAGTATAACAACGTCTCCTGCCCCAGTATAACAAAGTGCCCAGATCGAGCATAACAAAGTCCCCTAATCGATTATAACAAAGTCCTATGGTCGAGTATAACAAAGGGCCCTGATCGAGTAAGACAAAGTCCCCTCATCGAGTATAACAAAGTCCTTTGATACTAGTATAACAAAGTCCCCTGGACGAGTATAACAAAGTCCCCTCTACCGAGTATAACAAAGTCCCCTGATCTAGTATAACATATCCCCTGATCGAGTATAACAAAGGCCCAGATGGAGTATAAAAAAGTCCCCTTGTCGAGAATAACAAAGTTTTCTAATCGAGCATAACAAAGGCCCCTGGTCGAGTATAACAAAGTCCTCTGATCAAGTATAACAAAGTTCCCTAGTCGAGTATAACAAAGTCCCCTAATCAAGTATAACAAAGTCCCCTGATCGAGTATAACATATCCCCTGATCGTGTCTAACAAAGTCCCCTGATCGAGTATAACAAAGTCCCCTGGTCGAGTATAACAAAACCCTCTCATAAAATATTACAAAGGCCCGTAATCGAGTATAACAAAGTCCTCTGAATGAGTATAACAAAGTCCTCTGGTAGATTTAACAAAGTCCCCTGATCGAGTATAACATATCCCCTGATCGAGTATAACAAAGTCCTCTGGTCGAGTATAAAAAAGTCCCCTGATCGCATATAACAAAGTCTCCTGGTCGTGTATAACAAAGTCCCCTGATCGAGTATAACAAAGGCCCCTCATTGAGTAGAACAAATTCCATTGGTCAAGTATAAAAAAGTCCCCTGGTTCGAGTATAACAAAGTCCCCTAATCGAATATAACAAAGTCCTCTGGTCGAGTATAAAAAAGTCCCCTGATCGAGTAAACAAAGTCCCCTGCTCGAGTATAACAAAGTCCCCTGATCGAGCATAACAAATTTCCCTAATCGAATATAACAAAGTCCTCTGGTCAAGTATAAAAAAGTCCCCTGGTCGAGTATAACAAAGTCCCGGTTCGTGTATAACAAAGTCCCCTGGTCGAGTATAGCAAAGTCCCCTGATAAAGTATAACAAAGCCTCCTCATCGAGTATAACAAAGTCCCCTGATCGAATATAACAAAGCCCCCTGCTCGAGTATAAGAAAGTCACCTGATCGAGTATAACAAAGTCTCCTGATCGAGTAAAACAAAGGCCCCTCATCGAGTCCAAAAAAGGCCCCTAATCGAGTGTAACAAAGTCCCCTGGTCGAGTATAGCAAAGTCCCCTGATAAAGTATAACAAAGCCTCCTCATCGAGTATAACAAAGTCCCCTGATCGAATATAACAAAGCCCCCTGCTCGAGTATAAGAAAGTCCCCTGATCGAGTATAACAAAGCCGCCTAATCGAGTATAACAAAGTCCCCTGGTCGAGAATAACAATGTCCCCTGTTCGAGTATAACAAAGTCCACTGGTCGAGTATAGCAAAGTCCCTTGATCGAATATGACAAAGCCTCCTGATCGAGTATAACAAAGTCCCCTAATCGGGGTATAACAAAGCCCCCTGCTCGAGTATAACAAAGTCCCCTGGTCGAGTATAGCAAAGTCCCCTGATCGAGTATAACAAAGCCTCCTGATCGAGTATAACAAAGTCCCCTGATCGAGTATAACAAAGTCCCCTAATCGAGTCCAAAAAAGGCCTCTAATCATGTATAACAAAGTCCCCTGATCTAGTATAACAAAGGCCCCTTATCGAGTATAACAAAGGCCCCACATCGAGCATAAGAAAGTACTCTGATCGAACATAACAAAGCCGCCTAATCGAGTATAACAAAGTCCCCTGGTCGAGTAAAACAAAGTCCCCTGTTCGAGTCTAACATTAAGTCCCCTTATCGAGTATAACAAATTCCCTTATCAAGTATAATAAAGTCCCCTTATCGAGTATAACAAAGTCCATTGGTCAAGTATAAAAAAGTCCCCTGGTCCAGTAAAACAAAGTCCACTAATCGAGTACAAAAAAGTCCCCTGGCCCAGTGTAACAAAGCCCCCATATCGTGCATAACAAAGTCCCCTGATCGATTATAACAAAGTCCCCTGGTCGAGTATGACAAAGTCCCCTCATTGAGTATACAAAAGCCCCCTAGTTGAGTATAACAAAGTTCCCTGATCGAGTATAACAAAGTCCCCTGATCGAGTATAACAATACCCCCTGGATGAGTATAACAAAGTCCCCTGGTCGAGTATGACAAAGTCCCCTCATTGAGTATAAAAAAGCACCCTAGTTGAGTATAACAAAGTCCCCTGCTACAGTATAACAAAGTCCCCTGATCGAGTATAACATATCCCCTGATCGAGTATAACAACGTCTCCTGGCCCAGTTTAACAAAGTCCCCAGATCGAGCATAACAAAGTCCCCTAATCGATTATAACAAAGTCCCCTGGTCGAGTATAACAAAGGGCCTTGATCGAGTAAGACAAAGTCCCCTCATCGAGTATAACCTAGTCCTCTGATGCTAGTATAACAAAGCCCCATGGACGAGTATAACAAAGTCCCCTGAACCGAGTATAACAAAGTCCCCTGATCGAGTACAACATATCCCCTGATCGAGTATAACAAGTCCCTGGTGGAGTATATTAAAGTCCCCTGGTCGAGTATAACAAAGTTTTCTAATCGAGCATAACAAAGGCCCCTGGTCGAGTATAACAAAGTCCTCTGATCAAGTATAACAAAGTCCCCTGATCGAGAATAATAAAGTCCCCTAATCAAGTATAACAAAGTCCCCTGATCGAGTATAACAAAGTCCCCTGATCGAGTATAACATATCCTCTCATCGAGTATAACAAAGTCCCCTGGTCGAGTATAACAAAGTTTTCTGATCGAGTATAACAAAGACCCCTCATCGAGTATAGCAAAGTCCATCGGTCAAATATAGGAAAGTCCACTGATCGAGTATGACAAAGTCCCCTGATCAAGTATAAAAAAGTCCCCTGGTCGAGTATAACAAAGTCCCCTGATTGAGTATAACAAAGTCCTATCGAGTATAACAAAACCCCCATCATATAACAAAGGCCCCTAATCGAGTATAACAAAGTCCCTGATTGAGGCAAGGTCCCCTGATCGAGAGTAACAAAGTCCTCTAAATGAAAGAGAAAGTCCTGGATCGAGTATAACAGTCCCTTGCTCGGAGTATAACAAATTCTTGATCGGTAGTAGGGCCTTCATCGAGTATAACAAAGTCCATTGGTCAAGTATAAAAAAGTCCCCTGGTCGAGTATAACAAAGTCCCCTGGTCGTGTATAACAAAGTCCCCTGGTCGAGTATAGCAAAGTCCCGTGATCAAGTATAATAAAGCCTCCTGATAGAGTATAACAATGTCCCCTGATCGAATATAATAAAGCCCCCTGCACGAGTATAAGAAAGTCCTCCGTTCGAGTATAACAAAGTCTCCTTATCGAGTATTACAAAGGCCCCTCATCGATTCCAAAAAAGGCCCCTAATCGAATATAAAAAGTCCCATGATCTAGTATAACAAAGCCTCCTGATCGAGTATAACAAAGTCCCCTGATCGAGTATAACAAAGCCCCCTGCTCGAGTATAACAAAGTCCCCTAATCGAGTCCAAAAAAGGCCTCAAATCGTGTATAACAAAGTCCCCTGATCTAGTATAACAAAGGCCCCTTATCGAGTATAACAAATGCCCCACATCGAGCATAAGAAAATACCCTGATCGAACATAACAAAGCCGCCTAATCGAGTATAACAAAGTCCCCTGGTCGAGTAAAACAAAGTCCCCTGTTCGAGTCTAACATTAAGTCCCCTTATCGAGTATAACAAATTCCCTTATCAAGTATAATAAATCCCCTTATCGAGTATAACAAAGTCCATTGGTCAAGTATAAAAAAGTCCCCTGGTCCAGTATAACAAAGTCCCCTAATCGAGTACAAAAAAGTCCCCTGGCCCAGTGTAACAAAGCCCCCATATCGTGCATAACAAAGTCCCCTGATCGATTATAACAAAGTCCCCTGGTCGAGTATGACAAAGTCCCCTCATTGAGTATAAAAAAGCCCCCTAGTTGAGTATAACAAAGTTCCCTGATTGAGTATAACAAAGTCCCCTGATCGAGCAGGAAGACAATTCCCCTGGATGAGAGCAATAAAGTCCTGGGCTGAGATGACAAAGTCCCCCTCATGGAGAGTAGTGCCCCTAGTTGAACATGCAACAGTCCTACAGTATAACAAAGTCCCCTGATCGAGTATAACATATCCCCTGATCGAGTATAACAACGTCTCCTGGCCCAGTTTAACAAAGTCCCCAGATCGAGCATAACAAAGTCCCCTAATCGATTATAACAAAGTCCCCTGGTCGAGTATAACAAAGGGCCCTGATCGAGTAAGACAAAGTACCCTCATCGAGTATAACAAAGTCCTCTGATGCTAGTATAACAAAGCCCCCTGGACGAGTATAACAAAGTCCCCTGAACCGAGTATAACATATCCCCTGATCGAGTATAACAAGTCCCTGGTGGAGTATAACAAAGTCCCCTGGTCGAGTATAACAAAGTTTTCTAATCGAGCATAACAAAGGCCCCTGGTCGAGTATAACAAAGTCTTCTGATCAAGTATAACAAAGTCCCCTGATCGAGTATAACAAAGTCCCCAAATTGGCGGCAACAAGTCCTCGATCGAGAAGTAACAAAGTCCGATCAGCAACTCCTCATCGAGTATAACAAAGCCCTGGTCATATAACAGTCCCTGATCGAGTATAACAAAGACCCTATCGAGAGAAGTAAAGTCCATCGCCTTAGAGGAGTCCACTGATCGAGTATGACAGTCCCCTGGATCAAGTATAAAAGTCCTTGTCAGCGGTATGCAACAGCACCCTTGATCGGGAGTATATAAATAAAGTCCCCTGGTCAGAGTAACAGTCCCCTCATCAAGTATATAACAGAAGCGTTCCTAATCGAGTCTTAACAGTCCTGATTGAGTATAACAGCAACTTCGATCGGAGTATAACAAAGTCCCTTGGCCGAGTATAAAAGTCCCCCACTGAGGCATATAACAAAGCCCTTTGCCTGAAAAGCAACAGCCCTGATCGAGTATAATAAAGGGCTCTCATCGAGTATAACAAAGTCCATTGGTCAAGTATAAAAAAGTCCCCTGGTCGAGTATAACAAAGTCCCCTGGTCGTGTATAACAAAGTCCCCTGGTCGAGTATAGCAAAGTCCCGTGATCAAGTATAACAAAGCCTCCTGATAGAGTATAACAAAGTCCCCTGATCGAATATAACAAAGCCCCCTGCACGAGTATATGAAAGTCCTCCGTTCGAGTATAACAAAGTCTTCTGATCGAGTATTACAAAGGCCCCTCATCGATTCCAAAAAAGGCCCCTAATCGAATATAAAAAGTCCCCTGATCTAGTATAACAAAGGCCTCTGATCGAGTATAACAAAGGCCCCTCATCGAGTATAACAAAGTCCCATGATCGATTATTACAAAGACGCCTAATCGAGTATAACGAAGTCCCCTGGTCGAGTATAACAAAGTACCCTGTTCGAGTCAAACATTAAGTCCCCTTATCGAGTATAACAAATTCCCTTATCAAGTATAATAAAGTCCCCTTATCGAGTATAAAAAAGTACCCTGATCGAGTATAACAAAGGCCTCTGGTCGAGGATAACAAAGTCCCCTGATCGAGTATAACAAAAGTCCAGTGATCGAGTATAACAAAGTCCCTTGATCGAGTATAAAAAAGTCCCCTGGTCCAGTATAACAAAGTCCCCTGATCGAGTACAAAAAAGTCCCCTGGCCCAGTATAACAAAGTCCCCATATCGAGCATAACAAAGTCGCTTGATCGATTATAACAAAGTCCCCTGGTCGAGTATAGCAAAGGGCCCTGATCGAGTAAGACTAAATCCCCTGATCGAGTATAACAAAGTCCCATGATCGAGTATAAAAAAGCCCCCTAGACGAGTATAACAAAGTACCCTGATCGAGTATAACAAAGTCCCCTGATCGAGTATAACAAAGTCCCTTGATCGAGTATAACATATCCCCTGATCGAGTATAACTAAGTCTCCAGGCCTAGTATAACAAAGTCCCCAGATCGAGCATAACAAAGTCCACTGATCGATTATAACAAAGTCCCCAGACCGAGTATAACAAAGTCCCTTGGTCGAGAATAAAAAAGTCCCCTGATCCTAGTATAACAAAGCCCCCTGGACGAGTATAACAAAGTCCCCTGGTCGACTATAACAAGTCCCCTGATCGAGTATAACAAAGACCCCTCATCGAGTATAGCAAAGTCCATTGGTCAAATATAGGAAAGTACCCAGATCGAGCATAACAAAGTCCCCTGGTCGAGTATAACAAAACCCCCTCATCAAGTATAACAAAGGCCCCTAATCGAGTATAACAAAGCCCTCTGGTTAAGTATAACAAAGTCCCCTGATCGAGTATAACAAAGTCCTCTGGTCGAGTATAAAATGTCACCTGATCGCGTATAACAAAGTCCCCTGGTCGTGTATAACAAAGTCACCTGATCGAGTATAACAAAGGCCCCTCATTGAGTATAACAAAGTCCATTGGTCAAGTATAAAAAAGTCCCCTGGTTCGAGTATAACAAAGTCCCCGAATCGAATATAACAAAGTCCCCTGCTCGAGTATTACAAAGTCCCCTGATCGTGTATAACAAAGTCCCCTGGTCGAGTATAGCAAAGTCCCCTGATCAAGTATAACAAAGCCTCCTGATCGAGTATAACAAAGTCCTCTAATCGAATATAACAAAGCCCCTGCTCGAGTATAAGAAAGTCCCCTCATCGCGTATAACAAAGTCTCCTGATCGAGTCCAAAAGAGGCCCCTAATCGAGTATAACAAAGTCCCCTGATCTAGTATAACAAAGGCCCCTTATCGAGTATAACGAAGAACCCTGATCGAATATAACAAAGTCCCCTAATCGAGTATAACAAAGTCCCATGTTCGAGTCAAACATTAAGTCCCCTTATCGAGTATAACAAATTCCCCTTATCGAGTATAACAAAGTCCCCTTACCGACTATAACAAAGTCCCCTGATGAAGTATAACAAAGGCCTCTGGTCGAGTATAACAAAGTCCCTTGATCGAGTATAACAAAAGTCCAGTGATCGAGTATAACAAAGTCCCTTGATCGAGTATAAAAAAGTCCCCTGGTCCAGTATAACAAAGTCCCCTGATCGATTACAAAAAAATCCCCTGGCCCAGTGTAACAAAGTCCCCATATCGTGCATAACAAAGTCCCCTGATCGATTATAACAAAGTCCCCTGGTCGAGTATGACAAGGTCCCCTCATCGAGTATAACAAAGCCTCCTGATCGAGTTTAACAAAGTCCCCTAGTCCAGTATAACAAAGTCCCCTGATCGAGTATAACATATTCCCTGATCGAGTATAACAAAGTCTCCAGGCCCAGTATAACAAAGTCCCCAGATCGAGCATAACAAAGTCCCCTGATCGATTATAACAAAGTCCCCACACTGAGTATAACAAAGGCCTCTGGTCGAGTATAACAAAGTCCCCACACTGAGTATAACAAAGGCCTCTGGTCGAGTATAACAAAGTCCCCTGGTCGAGAATGACAAAGTCCCCTGATCCTGGTATAACAAAGCCCCCTGGACGAGTATAACAAAGTCCCCTGGTCCAGTATAACAAAGTCCCTGATCGAGTATAACAAAGGCCTCTGGTCGAGTATGAGAAAGTCTCCTGGTCGAGAATAACAAAGTCCCCTGATCCTAGTATAACAAAGCCCCCTGGACGAGTATGACAAAGTCCCCTGATCGAGTATAACAAAGTCCCCTGATCGAGTAAAACAACGTCCCCTGGTCCAGTATAACATAGTCCCCTGATGGAGTATAACATATCCCCTCATCGAGAATAACAACGTCTCCTGGCGCAGTATAACAAAGTCCACAGATCGAGCATAACAAAGTCCCCTGATCGATTATTACAAAGTCCCCTGGTCCAGTATAACAAAGTCCCCTGATCGAGTATAACATATCCCCTCATCGAGAATAACAACGTCTCCTGGCGCAGTATAACAAAGTCCCCAGATCGAGCGTAACAAAGTCCCCTGATCGAGAATAACAAAGTCTCCAGGCCCAGTATAACAAAGTCCCCAGATCGAGCATAACAAACTCCCCAGATCGATTTATAACAAATTCCCCACACCGAGTATAACAAAGGCCTCTCGTCGAGTATAACAAAGTCCCCTGCCCGAGAATAACAAAGTCCCCTGATCATAGTATAACAAAGCCCCCTAACGAGTATAACAAAGTCCCCTGGTCCAGTATAACAAAGTCCCTTGATCGAGTATAACAAAGGCGTCTGGTCGAGTATGACAAAGTCTCCTGGTTGAGAATAACAAAGTCCCCTGATCGAGTATAACAAAGTCCCCTGGTACAGTATAACAAAGTCCCCTGATCGAGTATAACATATCCTCTCATCGAGAATAACAACGTCTCCTGGCGCAGTATAACAAAGTCCCCAGATCGAGCATAACAAAGGCCCCTCATTCAGTATAACAAAGTCCATTGGTCCTGTATAAAAAAGTCCCCTGGTTCGAGTATAACAAAGTCCTCTGGTCGAGTATAAATAAGTCACCTGATCGCGTATAACAAAGTCCCCTGGTCGTGTATAACAAAGTTCCCTGATCGAGTATAACAAAGGCCCCTCATTGTTTATAACAAAGTCTCCTGATCGTGTATAACAAAGTCCCTTGGTCGAGTATAGCAAAGTCCCCTGATCAAGTATAACAAAGCCTCCTCATCGAGTATAACAAAGTCCCCTGATCGAATATAACAAAGCCCCTGCTCGAGTATAAGAAAGTCCCCTCATCGCGTATAACAAAGTCTCCTGATCGAGTCCAAAAGACGCCCTTAATCGAGTATAACAAAGTCCCCGAATCTAGTATAACAAAGGCCTCTGATCGAGTATAACAAAGGCCCCTCATCGAGTATAACAAAGTACCCTGATCGAATATAACAAAGCCGCATAATCGAGTATAACAAAGTCCCCTTTTCGAGTCTAACATTAAGTCCCCTTATCGAGTATAACAATTTCCCCTTATCGAGTATAACAAAGTCCCTTTATCGACTATAACAAAGTCCCCTGATCAAGTATAACAAAGTCCCCTGGTCCAATATAACAAAGTCCCCTGATCGAGGACAAAACAGTCCCCTGGCCCAGTGTAACAAAGTGCCCATATCGTGCATAACAAAGTCCCCTTATCGATTATAACAAAGTCCCCTGGTCGAGTATGACAAAGTCCCCTCATTGACTATAAAAAAGCCCACTAGTTGAGTATAACAAAGTTCCCTGATCGAGTATAACAAAGTCCCCTGATCGAGTATAACAAAGTCCCCTAGTCCAGTATGACAAAGTCCCCTGATCGAGTATAACATATTCCCTGATCGAGTATAACAAAGTCTCCAGGCCCAGTATAACAAAGTCCCCAGATCGATCATAACAAAGTCCCCTGATCGATTATAACAAAGTCCCCACACTGAGTATAACAAAGGCCTCTGGTCGAGTATAACAAAGTCCCCTGGTCGAGAATAACAAAGTCCCCTGATCCTAGTATAACAAAGCCCCTGTACGAGTATAACAAAGTCCCCTTGTCCAGTATAACAAAGTCCCCTGATCGAGTATCCCCTAAGTCAAAGTCCCTGATCGATTATAACAAAGTCCCCCACACTGAGTATAACAAAGGCCTTGTGTCGAGTATAACAAAGTCCCCCACACTGAGTATAACAAGGCCTCTGGTCGAGTATGACAAAGTCCCCTGGTCGAGAATAACAAAGTCCCCTGATCCTAGTATAACAAAGTCCCCTGGACGAGTATAACAAATTCCCTAATCGAGTAAAACAAAGTCCCCTGATCGAGTATAACAAAGTCCCCTGGTCCAGTATAACAAAGTCCCCTGATCGAGTATAACATATCCCCTCATCGAGAATAACAACGTCTCCTGGCGCAGTATAACAAAGTCCCCAGATCGAGCGTAACAAAGTCCCCTGATCGAGAATAACAAAGTCTCCAGGCCCAGTATAACAAAGTCCCCAGATCGAGCATAACAAAGTCCCCTGATCGATTAATAACAAATTTACCACACCGAGTATAACAAAGGCCTCTCGTCGAGTATAACAAAGTCCCCTGGCCGAGAATAACAAAGTCCCCAGATCATAGTATAACAAAGTCCCCTAACGAGTATAACAAAGTCCCCTGGTCCAGTATAACAAAGTCCCCTGATCGAGTATAACAAAGGCGTCTGGTCGAGTATAACAAAGTCCCCTGGTTGAGAATAACAAAGTCCCCTGATCGAATATAACAAAGTCCCCTGGTCCAGTATAACAAAGTCCCCTGATCGAGTATAACATATCCCCTCATCGAGAATAACAACGTCTCCTGGCGCAGTATATCAAAGTCCCCAGATCGAGCATAACAAAGTCCCCTAATCGATTATAACAAAGTCCCCTGGACGAGTATAACAAGGGCCCTGATTGAGTAAGACAAAGTCCCCTGATCGAGTATAACAAAGTCCCCTGACCGAGTATAACAAAGCCCCCTGGACGAGTACAACTAAGACCCCTGATCGAGTATAACAAAGTCCCCTCATCGAGTATAACATATCCCCTGATCGAATATAACAAAGTTCCAGGCGGAGTATAACAAAGTCCCCTGATCGAGTATAACAAATCTCCTGGTCGAGTATAACAAAGTATTCTAATCGAGTATAACAAAGGCCCCTCGTCGAGTATAAAAAAGTCCTCTGATCGAGTATAACAAAGTCCCCTGATCGAGTATAACATATCACCTGATCGAGTATAACAAAGTCCTCTGGTCGAGTATAACAATGTCCCCTGATCGAGTATAACAAAGGCCCCTCATCGAGTAAAACAAAGTCCATTAGTCAAGTATAAAAAAGTCCCCTGGTCCAGTATAACAAAGTCCCCTGATCGAGTATAACATATCCCCTGATCGAGTATAACAAAGTCTCCTGTCCCAGTATAACAAAGTCCCCAGATCGAGCATAATAAAGTCCCCTGACCGAGTATAACAAAGGCCTCTGGTCGAGTATAACAAAGTCCCCTGGTCGAGAATACAAAGTCCCCTGATCCTAGTATAAGAAAGCCCCATGGACGAGTATAACAAAGTCCCCTGATCGAGTATAACAAAGTCCCCTGATCGAGTATAACAAAGTCCCCTGGTCCAGTATAACAAAGTCCTCTGATCGAGTATAACATATCCCTTCATCGAGTATAACAACGTCTCCTGGCGCAGTATAAGAAAGTCCTTAGATCGAGCATAACAAAGTCCCCTGATCGATTATAGTAAAGTCCCCTGGTCGATTATAACAAAGTGCCCTGATCAAGTAAGAAAAAGTCCCCTAATCGAGTATAACAAAGTCCCCTGATGCTAGTATAACAAAGCCCAATGGACGAGTATAACAAAGACACCTGAACCGAGTATAAGAAAGTCCCCTGATCGAGTATAACATATCCCCTGATCGAGTATAACAAAGTCCATGGTGGAGTATAACAAAGTCCCTGGTCGAGTATAACAAAGTATTCTAATCGAGTATAACAAAGGCCCCTGGTCGAGTATAAGAAAATTTTCTAATCGAGTATAACAAAGGCCCCTGGTCGAGTATAACAAAGTCCTCTGATCAAGTATAACAATGTCCTCTGGTCGAGTATAACAAACTCCATTGATCGAGTATATAACAAAGTCCCCTGGTCGAGTATAACAAAGTCCCTGATCGAGTATAACAAAGGCCCCTCATCGAGTATAGCAAAGTCCATTGGTCAAATATAGGAAAGTCCACTGATCGAGTATGACAAAGTCCCCTGATCAAGTATGAAAAAGTCGCCTAGTCGAGTATAACAAAGTCCCCTGATCGGGTATAACAAAGTCCCATGGTCGAGTATAGCAAAGTCCCCTGGTCGAGTAAAACAAAGCCCCCTCATCGAGTATAACAAAGGCCCCTAATCGATTATAACAAAGTCCCCTGATTGAGTATAACAAAGTCCCCTGATTGAGTATAACAAAGTCCTCTGGTTGAGTATAACAATGTCCCCTGATCTAGTATAACAAAGGCCCCTGATCGAGTATAACAAAGGCCCCTCATCGAGTATATCAAAATCCCCTGATTGAGTATAACAAAGCCGCCTAATCGAGTATAACAAAGACCCCTGGTCGAGTATAACAAAGTCCCCTATTCGAGTCTAACAAAGTCAACTTATCGAGTATAACACATTCCCCTTATCGAGTATAACAAAGTCCCCTTATCGAGTATAACAAAGTCCTCTAATCGAGCATAACAAAAGCCCATGGCGAGTATAACAAAGTCCCCTGATCGAGTGTAACAAAAGTCCCCTGATCGAGTATAACAAAGTCCCCTAATCGGGTAGAGCAAAGGGCCCTGATCGAGTATAACAGAGCTCCCTGGATGAGTATAACAAAATTCCCTGATCGAGTATAAAAAAGTCCCCTGATCGAGTATAACAAAGTTCCCTGGTCCAGTATAACAAAGTCCCCTAATCGAGTATAACATATCCTCTGATCGAGTATAACAACGTCTCCTGGCCCAGTTTAACAAACTCCCCTGATCGAGTATAACAAAGTCACCTGGTCTAGTATAACAAAGTACTCTGATCGAGTATAACAAAGTCCCCCAATCGAGTATAACAATGGCCTCTGCTCAAGTATGACAAAGTCTCCTGATCAAGTATCACAAAGTCCCCTGGTGGAGTATAACAAAGACTCCTGGTCGAGTATAACAAAGTCCCCTGATCGTGCATAACAAAGTCTCCTGGTCGAGTATAGCAAGTCCCCTCATCAAGTATAACAAATCCTCCTAATCGAGTATAACAAAGTCCCCTGATCGAGTATAACAAAGCCCCCTGCTCGAGTATAAGTAAGTCCCCTGATGGAGTATAACAAAGTCTCCTGATCGAGTATAACAAAGACCCTCATCGAGTCTAAAAAAGGCCCCTAATCGAGAATAACAAAGTTCCCTGATCTAGTATAACAAAGTCCCCTGTTCGAGTCTAACATTAAGTCCCCTTATCCAGTATAACATATTCCCCTAATCGAGTATAACAAAGTCCCCTTATCGAGTATAACAAAGTCCCCTGATCGAGTATAACAAAGGCCTCTGGTCGAGTATAACAAAGTCCCCTCATCGAGTATAACAAAGTCCCCTGATCGATTATAACAAAGCCGCCTAATCGAGTATAACAAAGTCCCCTGGTCGAGTATAAAAAAATTTTTAATCGAGTATAACAAAGGCGCCTGGTCGAGTATAACAAAGTCCTCTAATCAAGTATAACAAATTCCTTTGATCGAGTATAAAAAAGTCCCCTAATCAAGTAAAACAATGTCCCCTGATCGAGTATAACAAAGTCCCCTGATCGAGTATAACATATCCCCTGATCGAGTATAACAAAGTCCTCTGGTCGAGTATAACAAAGTCCCCTGATCGAGTATAACAAAGTCCCCTGGTCGAGTATAACAAAGTCCCCTGATCGAGTATAACAAAGGCCCCTCATCGAGTATGGCAAAGTCCATTGGTCAAATATAGTAATGTCCACTGATCGATTATGACAAAGTCCCCTGATCAAGAATAAAAAAGCCCCCTTGTCGAGTATAACAAAGTCCCCTGATCGAGTATAACAAAGTCCCTGGTCTAGTATAACAAAGGCCCCTAATCGAGTATAACGAATTCCCCTGATAGAGTATAACAAAGTCCCCTCATCGAGTATAACAAAGTACTCTGGATGAGTATAACAAAGTCCCCTGATCGAGTATAACATATCCCCTGATCGAGTATAACAAAGTCCTTTGGTCGAGTATAAGAAAGGCCCCTAATCGAGTATAACAAAGTCACCTGATCGAGTATAACAAAGTCCCCTGGTTGATTATTACAAAGTCCCCTGATCAAGTATAACATATCCCCTGATTGAGTATAACAAAGTCCTCTGGTCGAGTATATAAAAGTCCCCTCATCGAGTATAACAAAGTCCCCTGATGGAGTATTACAAAGTCCCCTCATCGAGTATAACAAAGGCCCCTCATCGAGTATAACAAATTCCATTGGTCAAGTATAAAAAAGTTCCACGGTCGAGTATAACAAAGTCCCCTGATCGAGTATAAGAATGTCCCCTGGTCGAGTATAGCAAAGTCCCCTGATCGAGTATAACAAAGTCTCCTGATGGAATATAACAAAGTCTCCTAATCGAGTATAACAAAGCCCCCTGCTCGAGTATAACAAAGTCCCCTGGTGAGTATAGCAAAGTCCCCTGATCGAGTATATCAAAGCCTCCTGATCGAGTATAACAAAGTCCCCTGATCGAGTATAACAAAGCTCCCTGCTCGAGTATAACAAAGTCCCCTGATCGAGTCTAAAACAGACCTCTAATCGAGTATAACAAAGTCCCTTGTTCTAGTAAACAAAGGCCCCTGATCGAGTATAACAAAGGCCCCTCATCGAGTATAAGAAAGTCCCCTAATCGAGTATAACAAAGCCGCCTAATCGACTATAACAAAGACCCCTGGTCGAGTATAACAAAGTCCCCTGTTCCAGTCTAAAAAAGTCCCCTTATCGAGTACAACAAATTCCTCTTATCGAGTATAACAACTCCCTAATCGAGTATAAGAAAGGCCCCTAATCGAGTATAACAAAGTCCCCTGATTAAGTATAACAAAGTCCTCTGGTTGAGTATAACAAAGTCCCCTGATCGAGTATAACATATCCCCTGATCGAGTATAACAAAGTCCTCTGGTCGAGTATAAATAAGTCCCCTGATCGCATATAACAAAGTCCCCTGGTCGTGTATACCAAACTCCCCTGATCGAGTATAACAAAGGCCCCTCATTGAGTATAACAAAGTCCATTGGTCAAGTATAAAAAAGTCCCCTGGTCGATTATAAGAAAGTCCCCTAATCGTATATAACAAAGTCCTCTGGTCGAGTATAAAAAAGTCCCCTGATCGAGTATAACAAAGTCCCCTGATCGAGTATAACACAGGCCCCTCATCGAGTATAACAAAGTCCATTAGTCAAGTATAAAAAAGTCCCCTGGTCCAGAATAACAAAGTCCCCTGATCGAGTATAACATATCCCTTGATCGAGTATAACATATCCCTTGATCGAGTATAACAACATCTCCTGGCCCAGTTTAACAAAGTCCCTAGATCGAGCATAACAGAGGCCCCTAATCGATTATAACAAATTCCCCTGATCGAGTATAAAAAAGGGCCCTCATTGAGTATAACAAAGTCCATTGGTCAAGTATAAAAAAGTCCCCTGGTCGATTATAAGAAAGTCCCCTAATCGTATATAACAAAGTCTTCTGGTCGAGTATAAAAAAGTCCCCTGATCGAGTATAACAAAGTCCCCTGATCGAGTATAACACAGGCCCCTCATCGAGTATAACAAAGTCCATTAGTCAAGTATAAAAAAGTCCCCTGGTCCAGAATAACAAAGTCCCCTGATCGAGTATAACAAAGGCCCCTCATCGAGTATAGCAAAGTCCATTGGTCAAATATAGTAATGTCCACTGATCGAGTATGACAAAGTCCCCTGATCAAGAATAAAAAAGCCCCCTGGTCGAGTATTACAATGTCCCCTGATCGAGTATAACAAAGTCCCCTGGTCTAGTATAACAAAGGCCCCTAATCGAGTATAACGAAGTCCCCTGATTGAGTATAACAAAGTCCCCTCATCGAGTATAACAAAGTACTCTGGATGAGTATAACAAAGTCCCCTGTTCGAGTATAACATATCCCCTGATCGAGTATAACAAAGTCCTCTGGTCGAGTATAAGAAAGGCCCCTGGTTGAGTATTACAAAGTCCACTGATCAAGTATAACGTATCCCCTGATTGAGTATAACAAAGTCCTCTGGTCGAGTATAAAAAAGTCCCCTCATCGAGTATAACAAAGTCCCCTGATGGAGTATAACAAAGTCCCCTCATCGAGTATAACAAAGGCCCCTCATCGAGTATAACAAAGTCCATTGGTCAAGTATAAAAAAGTTCCACGGTCGAGTATAACAAAGTCCTCTGATCGAGTATAAGAATGTCCCCTGGTCGAGTATAGCAAAGTCCCCTGATCGAGTATAACAAAGTCTCCTGATCGAGTATAACAAAGTCCCCTAATCGAGTATAACAAAGCCCCCTGCTCGAGTATAACAAAGTCCCCTGGTCGAGTATAGCAAAGTCCCTTGATCGGGTATAACAAAGCCTCCTGATCGAGTATAACAAAGTCCCCTGATCGAGTATAACAAAGCACCCTGCTCGAGTATACCAAAGTCCCCTGATCGAGTCCAAAACAGACCTCTAATCGAGTATAACAAAGTCCCTTGTTCTAGTAAACAAAGGCCCCTGATCGAGTATAACAAAGGCCCCTCATCGAGTATAAGAAAGTCCCCTAATCGAGTATAACAAAGCCGCCTAATCGAGTATAACAAAGACCCCTGGTCGAGTATAACAAAGTCCCCTGTTCGAGACTAAAAAAGTCCCCTTATCGAGTAAAACAATTTCCCCTTATCGAGTATAACAAATTCCTCTTATCGAGTATAACAACTCCCTAATCGAGTATAACAAAGGCTTCTGGTCTAGTATAACAAAGCCCCCTCATCGAGTATAAGAAAGGCCCCTAATCGAGTATAACAAAGTCCCCTGATTAAGTATAACAAAGACCTCTGGTTGAGTATAACAAAGTCCCCTGATCGAGTATAACCTATCCCCTGATCGAGTATATCAAAGTCCTCTGGTCGAGTATAAAAAAGTCCCCTGATCGCGTATAACAAAGTCCCCTGGTCGTGTATACCAAACTCCCCTGATCGAGTATAACAAAGGCCCCTTATTGAGTATAACAAAGTCCATTGGTCAAGTATAAAAAAGTCCCCTGGTCGATTATAAGAAAGTTCCCTAATCGTATATAACAAAGTCCTCTGGTCGAGTATAAAAAGTCCCCTGATCGAGTATACCAAAGTCCCCTGATCGAGTATAACACAGGCCCCTCATCGAGTATAACAAAGTCCAGCAGTCAAGTATAAAAAAGTCCCCTGGTCCAGAATAATAAAGTCCCCTGATCGAGTATAACATATCCCTTGATCGAGTATAACAACGTCTCCTGGCCCAGTTTAATAAAGTCCCTAGATCGAGCATAACAGAGTCCCCTAATCGATTATAACAAATTGCCCTGGTCGAGTATAAAAAAGGGCCCTGATCGAGTAAGACAAAGTCCCCTGATCGAGCATAACAAAGTCCCCTGATCCTAGTATACCAAAGCCCGCTGGACGAGTATAACAAAGTCCCCTGAACCTAGTATAACAAAGTTCCCTGATCGAGTATAACATATCCCCTGATAGAGTATAACAAAGTCCCTGGTGGAGTATAACAAAGTCCCCTGGTCGAGTGTAACAAAGTTTTCTAATCGAGTATAACAAAGGCCCCTGGTCGAGTA
>NW_024734648.1:0-16262 GCF_018991925.1 Homarus americanus | reverse complement strand
ATATTGAATACCTTTTGTTTACCTTCGTTGCTTAAGAACACATCTTAACACCATAAGACTATTCGCCTCAATGCAAAAATACAGTAATTGATTATTGTATTCTAATAAAATTTACGGTGTATCTTTTGAACCAGATTTATTGTTTGACCTCAGTGAATGAGAAACTGGTTGAGGTGTATTGTGGTAAACATCCTTAAGAGCAGCTCTGTGTGTTCTTACGACCTCAAAGTAACACAAAAGGTAGCCAATATCTACCCTTGGTCAGTCACTTTATGTAGATGTCAATTGTGTCATTTTTCTAGACTTAGTGCCCCCTGGAGGAGAAAGTAAATACAATGTTGATTTATTTTGGTCACAACACACGCTAGTAGATTATTTTTTCCTATTTAACTAAATAATTAACACTATGTAGCTAACTAATTATATGACTCAAAGATGTTAACCAATATGGCGTCGATATTGTTCACATACTCTATGATAAATAGATGTATTGTCCGTTTAATTTTAGGGAAGAATTTAATTTATAAACTCTTGAGAATCTGGATACAGGAGTTTTGTCTTTGCGTGTGTGTGTGGTGATGATGATGACGGATACTTTCCTCTGCAGTGAAAAAAATATCTTGACATTGCAAAGTTTAACTGTAAGGCGAAGGAACGTTTGTAATGTGACTTATTATGTGAAATTGTAACTTGAAATTCTTTGTGAAAAAATATTTCCCTATAAAGTTTGGCAGTAAATGAAGTATTACATCAAGGTGTAACTTGTAGTTCCTTGTGGAGTAATTACCTATGTGGACGATACAGCTACTCGAGGGTGTAAGACCTAGAGTAGAAAGTCTTAAGACCTTACCTGAGGTTGAAAGACTCTTATAGTGGAACGTCTTAGGTATTGAAACTTTAATTACAGTAAATAAAATATAATCTACCTAAATATTCCTTCACCTGGCGACAACTAATGATACAGGTGGTGTAATAGCTCTTTAAAATTCCTCCGTTTGATATAATAATGACCATACATGAACTTATAATGTGCAATATCTTGATAACACATTAGCTGCAACATTACACATAGTCCAGTGTATGTGTAGTGAGGGACATCTACCTAAATGAGTTACAGAATGTGGAGTTGAGGCCAAAAAATGTTGGGACATGTTTGAGATCATCAGTTGAGCCAAACGTTTATACTCAATATTGTTTTAATGGTATTTTAGAGCGACCGAAAAATGTAAACAAAATGGCCGGCTAGGCTCGGGGATCCACGAGTCCTCTTATAAAGGATCGACAATAAATGAAAACAAATCAGATTAATTTAAACACATTTCCAAGAGTATTAGATCCTGTAAAGAGAGAAAATTAATACTTGATATTTGTAGAAGCTTTTTTTTCGTCCGTTTTCGTCTTGGTTAAAACAATTGTGGTGGTGTTACCTGTTCCAAACGGTAGACATCAAGGAAATGGATCAAGACCTTAATACTCAAAGGTACACATGATGATTTGTTCCCAAGTCCGAGGATTTACTTCACAAAACAGATTAACTTTAGGACACAATGATGGCGAACAAAATAACATCAACATTGCGTACAGCACATATCTTGCTTTGACTCTTACCTCTTGTAATTTTTCGTAATGTTAGTGAATGAATTTGAGATTCTGGGCATATTTTCTTGTTTTTCTTTCTAATCAAGTGTAAAGGAAGATGTACTGTTTATTGATGGATTTGGTGATGTCTTAATAGTGTATTAGTGTGTTAATATTACACAGGTTTGGTATAGTGGTGACGGTAATGTGGTGTAGTAAGATTTTAACACATGGAGGTGAATTTGTCTTTTATGTTGAGGATTTGTTAAAGGGAAGATCTGATGGACGGGGATAATTGTCTGGTTGTGATGGACACGGCTCACCTAACCTAATCCAATCTAACCTAACCCAACCCAACCTAACCCAACCTAACCTAACCCCTATATATGTGTGAGATAAGGTTCTGATTCAAGAACAAGATGCACAAGTTCGAATCCAAATTGAGCTGTAGGGTTTGTTGACTAATTCGGGGCTTAACATTCATAAAACTCTCAAATGGGATACGACTAAACCCGAAGCCCCATCTTCCGTCGGTCGGTCGTCGGTGTCAGGTCAAAGGTCAGTTTGTAGTTCACCTCCTGTGATATGTGTCATTTATCGAAACGAAACATGAGGTTAACGTGAAAACAAAACCTCGAAGCAACACGTATAAACAGGGAAGAGTTTTCATCGGATTTTACGTCATGAAATTTTCCATCTAGAGAGAGAGAGAGAGAGAGAGAGAGAGATTGATTGATTGATTGATTGATTGATTGATTCCGATGCTGAAATTAACACTAAAATTTTATACTGTAATTGAGATAAATGCAGGTAAGGTTGGCATATGAAATTAATTATTGAAGAACGATCACAGAAATGTTTTACCTGTTTCCTGTGATGGGGCGTGGATAGTAGGTATGTTTGTGGGTGTAGGGCGTGGATAGTAGGTTTGTTTGTGGGTGTAGGGCGTGGATAGTAGGTTTGTTTGTGGGTGTAGGGCGTGGATAGTAGGTTTGTTTGTTGGTGTAGGGAGTGGATAGTTGGTTTGTTTGTGGGTGTAGGGCGTGGATAGAAGGTTTGTTTGTGGGTGTGGGGCGTGTATAGTAGGTTTGTTTGTGGGTGTGAGGCATGGATGGTAGGTTTGTTTGTGGGTGTAGGGAGTGGATAGTAGGTTTGTTTGTTGGTGTAGGGAGTGGATAGTTGGTTTGTTTGTGGGTGTAGGGCGTGGATAGTAGGTTTGTTTGTGGGTGTAGGGCGTGGATAGTAGGTTTGTTTGTGGGTGTGGGGCGTGGATAGTAGGTTTGTTTGTGGGTGTGGGGCGTGGATAGTAGGTTTTTTTGTGGGTGTGGGGCGTGGATAGTAGGTGTGTTTGTGGGTGTAGAGCGTGGATAGTAGGTATGTTTGTGGGTGTAGAGCGTGGATAGTAGGCATGTTTGTGGGTGTAGGGCGTGGATAGTAGGTAGGTTTGTGGGTGTAGGGAGTGGATAGTAGGTTTGTTTGTGGGTGTTTGGGAGTGGATAGTAGGTATGTTTGTGGGTGTAGATACATACATTGTTAAGAGGAATAAATCAAAATGGGAAGAAGATTAAGATAAATATACTGATGATTAATGGTACAGGTGAGTTAATAAAATTGATATAAATAGATAAATACAGTAGATAGATAGATAGATAGATAGATACAGTAAATAGATAGATAGATAGATGTATGATTTTGTATACCGCAAGAGTAACTAAATATTCCTGTACCTGTAATTTCTTTCAGTTACAAAATACACAGGATTATAAATATGAGTATGCACATCAGGTGTTACAGTAAGTGGTAATATTTTGTAATACTCTTAAGTGATGAGGTAACAGAGGAAATAGACGGATACTAACGGAGAGTTTTTGTAGAATTAGACAGACATTCAGACAGTAAAACTTCTTCCGACAATACAAATTTTGACGGTGGAATTTATACACGAGAGTGTATGGATAATTATCATGAGCTGAATTATGACATCTACGTCTGATAATCCGTTGTTTAGAATGGATTATTATTATTTTTGTTGAGTTATTTAACAGTTTGAGAAAAGGTTTATTATGGTACTATGTCCTATTATCACACAAGGTCATAAGTGAAGTAAAATAACCAATTATACTGTATTATTTTAGACAATATTCCCTGGACATGCTGGATAATATACCATCTACTTAAGGAGGTGATGTAGGTAAGGTAGATTGATATTTTAACATTAATTTACTCAGTTTTTTCTTAGTATCGGAGTTTTTTTTTAATTTTTTATTCTGACAATTTATAATGCAAGCAGCGTTCACATGTTGTCAACCGCCCTCAAGTGTACAAGGAGTTTGGACTGTAACTGTACCGTCAATAAGTGGCTGTAACTGCACCGTCAATAAGTGGCTGTAACTGCACCGTCAATAAGTGGCTGTAACTGTACCGTCAATAAGTGGCTGTAACTGTACCGTCAATAAGTGGCTGTAACTGTACCGTCAATAAGTGGCTGTAACTGCACCGTCAATAAGTGGCTGTAACTGTACCGTCAATAAGTGGCTGTAACTGCACCGTCAATAAGTGGCTGTAACTGCACCGTCAATAAGTGGCTGTAACTGCACCGTCAATACGTGGCTGTAACTGTACCGTCAATAAGTGGCTGTAACTGCACCGTCAATAAGTGGCTGTAACTGTACCGTCAATAAGTGGCTCTGTATTCTGAACACAGGGGATCTCTACAGTGTAACCTACGAGTATAACTGTGGTGAAAGAACTGCTTCCCCGCATTATGTTGAGGAAGATTCGTATACAAACTTTTTGCCGTGACTTTGTAATAAAAAAAATCTTAGGGAAAATATATTGAATTTATTTTTAATGTTTATTTATTTATTGTTGTCGTTGGTGTGTTTTTTTTTATCGAGATGTGTGTTATGATGTTTGACTTAATTATATTCACGAAAATGGAGTCAAGACAAATGTTGGACACGTTGATGTGAAGTAACACAGTAAATGATGTTGTTTGTGTTGCTGTGTTATTTATTTATTGTGTTTCTTATTCTTTTCTGTTTATTTTGTTTTATTTAGTTTTATTGTAGTAATTGTTATTCTTTTTTTTATTCTTACTTATTTTCATTTTAATGTTTATTCGTTTTCTTATTTTCATTTTATTGTTCAATAATTTTCCATTCATTCTTATTTATTTATCTCGTTGGTGTATTTCATTTATTTGCTATTCTCTTAGGTATTTCACATTTGCATTAATTAATCTTCAAATCATTGGTTGCTATTTTTATCATACTAGTTTAATGTTCACCTCAGCAGTCAACTGGCTTATGTCTAAACAATGTCTACCACTGTTTTAGCCAGACTTAGTTATGAGACTTGTAATTCAGTATCCATTACGTACCGTTTATCAGTGTACTTTGTGGTAATGGACTGCCCAATGTAATTATATATATTGTCTTACTGAAAAAAATGCGGTGTAACCAAGATTAAGTTTTATAGAGTTTGTATTTAAGGATTATTCTCCTATACTTCTCTTAGATTCGGAATATATTTTTGTTTTATTATTTCAGTGTATTGTAATGTGTAGTTAGTTACACTATAGATATATAATAATTGCTTTAAGTTTGGTTGGGAGTGTGGAAGGTGTTGTGGTGTGTGATGTACAGGTGTGTACAGGTGGTGGTTACACCTGACTTCGAGGCAGATGTGTATAGGTGCCAGATACACCTATGGTTACAACACAGGTGTATCCGGCAGCAGTAGTAACAAAAGGGCTATATGGGCTCCGGCGGCCATGTCGTGACACCGGCCGGCAGAATCCCCCGGTGAAAAAGGGAAACAAGATGGCCGTCCCCCATTCAATATGTAAACAACTCGACCTGAAATGCTGTTTATTGGACATTTTTCTCATTAGGGAGTCGAACCCTTGTTTTGAGTTGGTGTTCAACTACCGTGGCTGACGGCCATCACCTGTGATTCAACTGGTAGAATTAAGTGTAATAATAATAATAATAATAATAATAATAATAATAATAATAATAATTAACGGTTTATTGAAAGAGCTTGGCAGCCAGAAGGCTGAAAATATATACAGTTACATATTTGGGGAATGGGTTTCGAATTACAAATAATATACAAGTAACATAAGTGATACAAATAAGATATATAATAACTAGATGGGGGAAAGCTCAAACTACAGTGCATTTCAACATAGTGACAGTGCAAGAAGTAGTATTTACTGGGAGTGAATACACTGGTTTATTACAAGTTATTGATAATTTTTACAATGGTTGGGACTGGGCTGTTCTTATAGCGATCAGTTCGTGCACTTATGGGCTGGATGCGGGTGTGGTGTCAAACAGCAATTCTCGGGCTAGGGATCTCAGGTGGTAGTAGGAGCCGGTGTCGAGGATGGTGTAGAAGCTTCTTAGCAAATTTGCAGATGTGGTCATGGTGATGGTCAGTGAGAGTCGAAAGGGTCAGCGTGTTGAGCGCTTCTTGATATGTGGAGTAGGAAGGGGAGAGAATAATCTTGCATGCCCTCTTTTGCACTTTTACTAGGTGGGCATCTTATCAAATGAACCCCTGTCCTAATGGGCCCTAGTCCTAATGGGCCCCAGTCCTATTGGGTCCCAGTTTTAATGGGCCCCAATTCTAATTGGTCACATTTCCAATGGTTCTCAGTCCCAATGAGCCTCAGTCCAAATATACCACAGGCCTAATGGTTCCAGTCTTAATAGACCTCAGTCTTTCTTAATGAGTCCTAATCCTGACGGCTCTCAATACTAATGGGCCTCAGTCCTAATAGTTTAAGGTTGGGACCCATTAAGACTGGCTTCTATTTACCTTACAAGCACTGTGTTCTACCGTGTCATCCCGTGTGTGTGTGATTTCCCGTGTCAGGTGGTATAATACGCAGGTGAGTGGCTGCCAAGTAGGGTGGGTGAGGGTGGGCACCTTGATGCAGGGGAAGGTGAGTTCCTGATGCTGATTCACACCAGTGTCATGATGAGGTAATCTTATCACCTTATTAGTGTACGATGAGTGGGTGGGCGTGGTGTGGAGGGGTGGGGGCGCGTAAGGGGTAGGCAGCAAGGGGCGTGGTGTATGGTGGGGGGAGGGTAAGGAGCGTGTAGGGGTAGCTAAGTGGGCGTGTTGAGTTGGGCAAGAGGGAGGCGTGGTGGGTGTAGGGGCGTGTATAGGAGGCGGGAAGTGGTGATGGCGCGCGCCACTAATCACTCTGACCTTACTGAACACAACCCATTATACAGCATAATTAGTGTTGCTTCCATCAGCCTCACACAGTCAAACACACTATTTACATTTTCTCTTCACATATATTTTATTTTATTCGTTTCAAGTGGGACTCGAATTTCAGCCTTGGAGTCGAAGAGGAATTTTTTTAGGAGAAGTTGAAAAGAAATCGTGTTTAGTTGAAGACGAATGTGTTCTTATATAAAAGTGAAGGAATTAACCAGACGTGTTTGATTGTTTGGGAGTCTCTATCTCACACACTCGAGTCCAAGATGTCCCCCTTGAGGACGGTGTTCGTGTAGCGTCGTCAAACTCGCTCTTGGTTTTTATTCAGCAGGAAGAGCTACACCCGCCACCTGGTGTTGGCCGTGTCTGGTGACCATCATATTAACAAGGCCGCTCTCTCGTGCCTTGTCCACACGCCACCCCCCACCTCCATATTGTACCGTTTTGTCCTTTATTAACGGTGGTGTTATTACAGGCAGCGTGGTGTGGGGGGAGGGCCGCTGCTTCACATTGTTCAGTCTTTGACGTGTAACACAAAACGTGAGATGTTGTGGTCCTTCACTACCTCACAACACACACACATCTCCTAGTTACCACATGCTGTTGTTATTAAAGCTCCACCAATGAGTACGCGTCGCTGTCTCGTCCTTTGCTCCGCCGACCATTACAGTGTGTAGCTGTAGGACTCGCTGCCGTGTTTGTTTCATGTAGCGACACTAAACTCCCGGAAATTTGTAGGTGTTAAGCTGGAGCGTTTGAGCTGTTGTTGTCGTCACCTTGTTGATGTTTTGTAGGTCCGTGTTGGCTGAGGATTGTTGTTAGTGTTTCTTAAGGCATTAATAAACTAGTCATGAGGTTCTATAAGAATTATATCCTGCTGTTTTTTTGTTCTTGTTCTTCTTATTGTTGTTGTTGTTCTTCAGTTGCATAATTCAAGTTGTGATTATCAGTAGAAGTTTGACGGGCTGGATTTTCTTATTGTTTCTTTAATTCATAAACAAGAACCGTAAACACAAGAGCAAAACAAAGACATAACAAATGAACTTAACACAAATATATTGAAGGTTTAAATTTCTGGGATAGATTTAAATAGATCTTGGGTTTATTTTCTCGTTCTTGGAGGTCAGGCCAGGCCAGGTCAGGTCATGTCATGTTAGGTGTACCGAAGACGCTAGCAGAGGTGGTCAGATGCCTTGGGAATATTGCAGAGTAATTGAGGTCAGGTCAGGTGGCCTCGATACCTGCTTCAAGGTGTAATAGAGGTGAAAAATAATGGGTTTCTTGATTGGATCTGGTTAAGTCAGGTCAGGTAAAGTCAGATACAGAGGCTGGGTGTATGACTGTGGGTTGATGGGTGTATGACTGTGGGTTGGTGGGTGTATGACTGTGGGTTGATGGGTGTATGACTGTGGGTTGATGGGTGTATGACTGTGGGTTGGTGGGTGTATGACTGTGGGTTGATGGGTGTATGACTGTGGGTTGGTGGGTGTATGACTGTGGGTTGATGGGTGTATGACTGTAGGTTGGTGGGTGCATGACTGTGGGTTGGTGGGTGTATGACTGTAGGTTGATGGGTGTATGACTGTGGGTTGGTGGGTGTATGACTGTGGGTTGGTGGGTGTATGACTGTGGGTTGGTGGGTGTATGACTGTGCTGGTGGGTGTATGACTGTGGGGTTGGTGGGTGCGATCAGGGTTGGTGGGTGTATGACTGTGGGTTGGTGGGTGTATGACTGTGGGTTGGTGGTGAAGACTGTGGGTTGGTGGATGTATGACTGTGCTGGTGGGTGTATGACTGTGGGCTGGTGGGTGTAAGACTGGCTGGTGGGCAGAAGGACTGTACAGGGTGTATGACTGTAGGTTGATGGGTGTATGACTGGGTTGGTGGGTGTATGACTGTGGGTTGGTGGGTGTATGACTGTGGGTTGATGGGTGTATGACTGTAGGTTGATGGGTGTATGACTGTGGGTTGGTGGGTGTATGACAGTGGTGACAAGGATTATTTGAGCTTGACAAAATTTAGATAGATAGCAGCATGGTTTAGTCGTGTTCAGTTTAGTTTAAATTGTGTTTAGGTTAGGTTGGGTCATGTCAGGTACAGAGTTTGGCCAGGGTCAGGTGGGGTTAGGTACAGAGGCTGGCCAGAGTCAGGCATAGAGACTTTCCAGGGTAGGGTCAGGCACAGAGGCTGGCCAGGGTAGGGACAGGTAGGGAGGCTGGCCAGGGTAGGATCAGGTAGGGAGGCTGGCCAGGGTAGGGGCAGGCAGGGAGAGCCCGGGGGTGGCGGTAATGAGGGGAGGGGAGCCGGGGTCATATTGATCGTGAGGGCGAGGCAAGGCGCGCCGCCATCGCTGTCCCACGCCACCCTCCCCCTGCCCACCACGCCCCCTTCTGCCCGCTCCCGACACCACGCCCCCTTCTGCCTATTACCACGCCACGCCTCCTCCTCTGTCTACTACTACAACACCACGCCCCCTTCTGCCTACTACCACGCCTCCTCCTGTCTACTGCAACACAACGCCTCCTCCTGCCTACTACAACACCACGCCTCCTCCTGCCTACTACCACGCCACGCCTCCTCCTGCCTACTACCACGCCACGCCTCCTCCTGCCTACTACAACACCACGCCTCCTTCTGCCTACTAACACGCCACGACTCCTCCTGCCTACTACAACACCACGCCTCCGCCTGCCTACTACAACACCACGCCTCCTCCTGTCTACTACAACACCACGCCTCCTCACCTACTACTTTCCTCTCAGACAGCTTGCCCTCTAATGCCCACTCTCCTTTTGACACTCCCCCTCCCCTCCTTCTGTGACGCAACCCTCCCCCCTTCCAGAAAACATCTCTCCCTCTTTCCCTCCCATGATAATCCCCTCCCTTTCTCCCTTACAGGATACAATCGCTCCCTTCCCCCTCTCCCCGCCCCTCTCTTTTCCCCCACCACAATCCTTTTCAGCGTAATAAATTGGGGAAAATCCTACCAGCTTCAGTTCCTTCACGTTTTAATTCCCTAGACTCTGATTCTCAAAGGCCCTCCCGCCGAAATATCCTCCCCTCTTAAGTGAAGAATTTAGGATGCGTCTATTTGGTCCTCTACAGCATACTACAGAAGGATGGCGGTCAAAATGGCGTCGAAACTACACCGAGACTTTTTTTTAATGACTTGGATGTGTGTTTTATTTATTTATTTTTCCTCCTAAGTTACGAGGGAAAAAAATTGATGGACGATTGTTTGAGGATTTTGGTGTTTTATGGTGGAATTTTTTTTTTTTCATCAGTTCGTGGATATATAATTCAACCGGTCGAGTTATTACTTAAGACACGGTGCATCGTAACTCACCTTCACCTGTCCCCACGGTAGCCACTAATCACCCTCCGCCCGCTACACCTGAACGGCCAGCCATCCACTTACTGCCAATGTTCTCAAAGATTTGTACTCCGACAAAATTTCCTCTCGATCGTCTGTTTATGGTAAGAACGACGGTGCCATCTTACTGTGAGAGTGTCACCTGTTGTCTTACGATCGCTGAGGTGAGGCACTGTAATGCTGCCTCAAGCTTCCAGTTGGAAATTTGCCTTACGAGAGTTACTGAATCCAGCTCCATTGGTTTAAAATAATTTAAGGTAGAATGAGTTTGTGGTTAGTGTAGTGTGTGTAAAGTTCCATTTGGTTGACCTCACTGATCTCCCGGGCCGTATTGGCAGTCTAATCTGAATTCAGGGTTCGACCCCCACTAGCAGAGGGTCCAGGTGGGATATTTCAGGATGAGTTGTTGACATGTAGGATGGGGGGGCCGCCATCTTGTTTACCTTTTGCTGGGAGATTCTGACGGCCGGTGTCACGACATGGCCGCCTAAGCCTACCAACACTGTGTTACGTGGCCCTGGGTGTGTTGAGTATATGTGGAGGGTGTTTAGCGGAGGTGTTGATGTGTACTCCACCAATGTGTGTTATACCTGTTTCAACTACACTGCTTAGAAATACACCCCTACACCTGTCACTCCCCCTACACCTGTCACACCCCCTATACCTGTCACTCCCCCTACACCTGTCACACCCCCTACACCTGTCACACCCCCTACACCTCTCACACCTCCTATACCTGTCACTCCCCCTATACCTGTCACTCCCCCTATACCTGTCACTCCCCCTACACCTGTCACTCCCCTTACACCTGTCACTCCCCCTACACCTGTCACTCTCCCTACACCTGTCACTCCCGCTACACCTGTCTCTCCCCCTACACCTGTCACTCCCCTTACACCTGTCACTGGTTCTCACTCCTTGGAACTACCCCGCCTGTCTCACTTGTATACTCGCTGCAGTGTCACCTGTTAAATGACGCTAATTACAGGTGATCTACTCAACACCAACACATACTGTCATAAACAAACTCTACCGTGATATAGTTCAGGTTAACATGTATACAATACTAATAAATTGATATATAGGAAGTTATAGTGTAATTATATCCCTTATTAATAAATCCTATAATTCATAATGTTAATGAAAATATTGTGTTATCTATAGTTATCTTCTGTATTGACACTTATCTCGTTATCACCTGCTAGTTTTTTGGTTATCAGTTATTAATCTTTTGTTTATATGCCTTGTTTATCTTATTGTGGTTTGTTTATTCCCGTGTTTGTGTTTAGTCTCTGCCACTTGGGTTTTCTTTGTATTTTTGTCGTTATCGTATTTTTTCTTTCGTTATTTGTTGTCTTCTACTTTGTCTTCCTTCATCATTTTTTTCGTTATTTTTCGGTCCTGTGCTTCCTCTTTCGTTATTCTCTCTCACCTCCTCCCTCCTCCTACATCTCAGCGTCTTATTATTAACCTCCTCCTTCATTAAACTATCTCTAAGGTTACTGTTAATATCGTCCTGTAAACTATCTCTAAGGCTACTGTTATCATCGTCCTATAAACTATCTCTAAGGCTACTGTTATCATCGTCCTGTAAACTATCTCTAAGGCTACTGTTATCATCGTCCTGTAAACTATCTCTAAGGCTACTGTTAATATCGTCCTGTAAACTATCTCTAAGGCCATCGTTATCATCGTCCTGTAAACCATCTCTAAGGCTACTGTTATCATCGTCCTGTAAACTATCATCTCTAAGGCTACTGTCATCATCGTCCTGAAACCATCTCAAGGCTACTGTTATCATCAACTTGCAACCATTCTAAGGCTACTGTCATCATCGTCCTGTAAACTATCTCTAAGACTACTGTTATCATCGTCCTGTAAACTATCTTTAAGGCTACTGTTATCATCACCCTGTAAACTATCTCTAAGGCTACTGTTATCATCGTCCTGTAAACTATCTCTAAGACTACTGTTATCATCGGCCTGTAAACTATCTCTAAGGCTACTGTTATCATCGTCCTGTAAACTATCTCTAAGGCTACTGTTATCATCGTCCTGTAAACTATCTCTAAGGCTACTGTTAGCATCGTCCTGTAAACTATCTCTAAGGCTACTGTTATCATCGTCCTGTAAACTATCTCTAAGGCTACTGTCATCATCGTCCTGTAAACTATCTCTAAGGCTACTGTTATAATCACCCTAAAACGGCTCACAACGGCGGTACAGTCATGGAAATTTTTCATATATCATACAGCGATTAATTATGTATCGCTAAAGACTCGTAAAATAGTCGTATATAAAAAAAATATATAATTTACTATATATTACTAAACGAATATATATTAATTCTCATCGATTCCAGAACTTAAGATGTTGAACAAGAGTTAATTGATATTGACATTTAATTAATTTATGGTAACCAGCTCTTAATTAGCGTGTATCTGACTGCCTTTCTTAGACAACCCTTGAAAGACCTGTTCATTATAGCAAGAAAATATATTATTATTTTTTTTTTTAAGTCATCAAAGGTTAGTGTAATTAATAGAAGGAATATGTTTGGACTGTCTTTAATCCACTTATAATACTTGAGTTAATTATTTTATGGGTATTTATAATATTAGACCAGTATATTTTTATTATTATTGTACAGTTAAATTACATAGTTCAGTTAAGAATATTTGGAATTAATTAGGAAATCCACTTAATACAGTTATGTTTTAAGTGGTACAATTCATTATTCAAGTGAGATTCTTGATTTACCACTTACGGGACAAAAAAAATTTAAGTGGTTCAAACAGAAATGGTGAAAAAGTTAGTTTTATTTATATTACCACCTGTAAATTATATTAATCATTAACACCATCAAAAAAAAACCCTAAATGCTAAACATAACTCTGTATTTTTACTACTGAAATGTATCACTTTACATTACAAGATACTGTAACTAATATTTACTTGTCTTATAAAGGTATTCAACTCACGGCCGAGAGATCACTGTACCTGTATACTAGACCTGATTTTGTACCTGTATTTACGAGTTAAGTTTATTTTTTCTAATTTACGATAAATGTAAGTAATTTTCTAGTCTTGTGTCGTGTAAGTTTACTAGTTATTACACCACAGAAATAACGTATAAATTACACCGTATATTAGTGTATGTGTATATAGAAATACATAATATACAACACCTATTATAACAGCTGGATGGTGTATTATTATGTATGAGTATTATTAAATGTATACTTAAGCCGTTCAGTAGGATTACACACTCCAGATAATACATACATACATACATACATACAAAGGAACATTACGTTATTATTAGCAATGTATTTCCTCTTTGTAAAATATCAAAATCTATGAAACCGTAAAATTCTCAGTGATTTACAAAGGCCTATTTTGGACGAAGGCACGCGGACTTACGACTAATTGTGTCTGGAATAATTACCCACTTAACGAGGTACTTGGAGAACTACTGAGAGACATATTTAATACGTTCTGGATATCTTCGCGTTATATTAGATTGAAGAAGAAATTGTCTTATTGTTAAGTAACGTGAAATAGCAAAGAGGATATCTAACAGTGAATATATTAAAGATTGATATCTCGATACTGCAATAGGTCTTCAGCACTAGATAGCAAGGATAGCAGGATAGCCGTGCCATTGTAAGATTTGGATTTGAATTTGATATCTCGACCTAGGCGGAAAATACACGGTTCTAGATGACACAGTAATACTAAACACGTTAATTTTCCCCATATTTTACTTTACTATCAATCACAAAATTAAAATACTTTACTACAAAAATAAAAATTAACTATTTTTTTATTTTAATTTTTTTAGATTCTATTAATCATTATAATGAGACTAACACGAACATTCTATCATAAATTTACATTATTCTTATTATTATTAACGGGAGTATTAAATTATTCTACATTCTTCAGTATTACAATTCTTCTGCCTCACTAACCTAACCTAAGAAGACGTAATATTTAGTGACGTAAGTGACGGGCTTTAAATATCCTGAAACACGCTTTAAAAATAAGTTCATTTAAATGCCAGAAACAAAGGCGAGTTATTTAATGTCACAAGAACAAGAATTTTAATTACCCAAAGAAAAATAAATAAATGTCTTGAAAATTTTGTAAAATATTAACTTGCGTGTCCTAAAATATTAACTTACAAGTCCTAAAATATTAACTTACATGTCCTAATAAGACACATCTCCCGTTCACCATAAAAGGATTACACAATCTGTTTATTGGGCTTACTTGGAACACGAGGACAGGTAACACCCTCTACCTGGCCCACATTACAGGTAAGGAAGAAATGTTTAATCAATTACAAACATCAAGAGGATTTACTAAACGCCTCAACCCTTACTGAGGACATTATAAATCAAGAAATCGACTTCATATTCATTAGTGTGTTTGATTGGTATTTTATTTTTTACTTCAGGAAGAAAAAATTTTGTTTACGTCATAGCGATGGAAAGAAAAGATTAAAATTTATTTACTGTATTTTGTATTGATGTAAATAGCAAGGGAAATTAAAATAATGATCTTTGCAATAATAATAATAATGATGATGGTAATATTAATGAGAAGAAGAAGAAGAAGGAAGGAAGAAAGCTGAAGAAAGAAGAAAAATCGAAGCAGATGATGAAAGAAGAGAAAAATAAGAAAAACAAATAAGTTGCAGGTGAAAAAAATAAAAAGCAGAAACAGAAGAAAGAAAGAAAAACAAACAAGAAAGAAAGAATACTAAGAAAAATAAAGAAAACCAGAATAATCTCTCCATTATGACCAAATATTAATAACAAAAACTTAGTAAATGAATGAATGAAACCCTGAAGAAACTGATCTCTTTAAATGGGTGTGTGTTATGTCTCTCTTGGCCGGACTCCCTCACTTCAAGTAATTATTTCAACCACGAGAAGTTTTTATCGTCTTCCCTTGTGTTGTCTTCAGCTGTCCTTGAGGTGTTACTAGGTCAAACTTGAGACATATTTTGAGTTGTAACTTTAAGGATGAGGTTGGCTTAGGTATATTTAGGGAATATTTAAAGACAGATTATTATAGATATGTCCCGATTTAAGTATATTTACGTATAACCTAAGATGATTTTTGCTATACCTTAATTCAAAGTTTAGGTTATTTTTTATATGAACATCAGAGTAATTTTTTTTAAAGTGGTGTTACGTATTGATATTAATTACAGGCGATAATGGAAAACGAATTAATCTTTTCCATCTCCTTAAGTGGGAACTAAAAATTCCATTTAAATACCTACAGTAGAGGCTAATGAAAACAAAATCAGTTATTTTTTTGTCTCATCAAACTGCCTTTCGAGTTTCCTCCTAATATAGCTCATAAATACAGCTAATATAACGTCAATTATAATATATCCCGTCTATATTATGAGAGCTGGAAATATACCTACAATAATACAAAAATATATCCCTCTTATATAGTGATTGGGGTAATTATATAGATGGTTAAAAATCTAAATTAATTATATAGATATACCGAAAACTATAGAAATTTATATATGGCGAATTAAACCCGAATTGGCAGTACCGCTAAGATAACACAAGTCTACGGTTATCCTCATCAATTGCCACGATAACTAGATTTTGTTTTTCAAGTTCGTAAAATATTTAAAACAGGGAATTGAAACTTGGGAGTAAATGGTCATCCTTTAAATGCTACCAAGATAACACAGATTGATAACACGGCCATGATAACATGTTTTTTTGTTATCTTCGTCTTGTTTACAGTTTGGGATAACCAGTCATAGTAAACAATACTTGTGGTGGGGGTATGGTGTCGATAGTGGTAGTGGTGGCAATAAGACATGGTAATGATGATGATGATAGTGGTAGGTATGGTGTCGGTGGTGATAGTGATATTTATGCTGGTGGTAGGTATGGTGTCGGTGGTGATGGTAGTATTTTTGGTGCTAGTGAATATGGTATCGATGGTGGTAGTAGTAGTGATGATGATAGTGGTAGTGATGGTAGTTGCAGGCTAATACAGAAAGAAAGTATAAGATATCAAACCATCT
>NW_024734647.1:0-3532 GCF_018991925.1 Homarus americanus | reverse complement strand
CCTCTGACACCGAGGTACACCTCTGACACTCCTAGGTACATCTCCGATACTCCCAGGTACACCTCCGGTACCCAGGGTACACCTCTGACACTCCCAGGTACTCCTCTGACACCCCTGGTTCACCCTGACACCCCAGGTACCTCTGATGCTCCCAGGTACTCCTCTGACACCCCTGGTACACCTCTGACACCCAGGTACACCTCTGACATTCCCAGGTACACCAATGACACTCCTAGGTACACCTCTGGCACTCCCAGGCACACCCCTCACTCCCAGGCCTTGACACTCCCAGGTACACCTCAGGCACTCCCAGACACCTCTGACACTCGTACCTCTGAATCTCCCAGGCACACCTCAGACACCCCAGTACACCCAGACACTCCCAGGCACACCTCTGACACTCCCAGGTAAACCTCTGTCACTCCCAGGTACACCTCTCTGACACCCCAGGTACACTCCAGACACTCCCAGGTAAACCCCCTGTCACTCCCAGGTACACCTCTGACACTCCCATGTACACCTCTAACATTCCCAGGTACACCAATGACACTCTTAGGTACACCTCTGGCACTCTCAGGTACACCTCTGACACTCCCAGGTACACCCCTGACAATCCCAGGTACACCCTTGACACTCCCAGGTACACCTCCGACACTCCCAGGTACACCTCAGACACTCCCAGGTACACCCCTGACACTGCCCGGTAGACCTCTGAGACACCCAGGTACACCTCTGACACTCCCAGGTACAACTCCATACTCCCAGGTATACCCCTGACCTCACAGTTACACCCCTAACACTCCCAGGCCGCCTCTGACACTCCCAGGTACACCTGTGACACTCCCTGGTACACACGTGACACCCCAGGCATACCTCATACACTCCCAGGTACACCTAAGACACTCTCAAGTACACCTCTGACACTCCCAGGTACACCATTGACACTCCCAGGACACCTCTGGCACTCCAAGGTACACCTCAGACACCCCAAGTATACCTCTGACACTCCCAGGTACACCCCGACACTCCCAGGTATTCCTCTGATGCCCCAGGTACTCCTCTGACACTCCCAGGTACACACACGTACACTCCCAGGTACACCTCTGACACCCCAGGCCACCCCTGACACTCCCAGTACACCGCTGACATTGCCAGTCACACCTGTGACACTCCATGTACACCTCAGACACTCCCAGGTACACCTCAGACACTCCCAGGTACACCTCAGACACTCCCAGGTACACACCACAATGACACCCCAGGTACCCCTGACACTCCCAAGTACACCTCAGACACTCCCAGATACACCTCTGACTCTTCCAGGTACATCCCTGACACTCCCGGGTATTCCTCTGATGCTCCCAGGTACTCTCTGACACTTCCAGGTACAACACGTACACCCCAGGTACACCTCAGACACTTCCGTACACCTCAGACACTCCCGTACACCTCCGACACTCCCAGATACCTCTGATGCTTCCAGGTCACCTCTGACACTCCCAGGTACAACACTTACACTCTCAGGTACACCTCAGACACTCCCAGTTACACTCAGACACTCCCAGTACACCCTGTGATACTCCCAGGTACACCAATGACACCCCAGGTACCCCCTGACACCCCAAGTCCACCTCAGACACTCCCAGATACACCTCTGACTCTTCCAGGTACACCTCTGACACTCCCAGGTACACCAATGACACTACCAAGTACACCTCTGACACTCCGAGGTACTCCTCTGATGCTCCCAGGTACTCCTATGACACTCCCAGGTACACCTCTGACACTCCCAGGTACACGTCTGACACTCCCAGGTACCCCTCTGACACTCCCAGGTACACCGCTGACACTACCAGGTACTCCTCTAACACTCCCTGGTACACACCTCACACTCCCAGGTGCACCACTGACACTCCCAGGTCCACCTCTGGCATTCCCAGGTACACCTCTGCCACTCCCAGGTACAACACTGACACTCCCAGGTACACCTCAGACACTCCCAGGTATACCTCAGACACTACCAGGTACACCTCAGACACTCCAGGTGCACCTTTGACTCTCCCAGGTACACCTCTGACACTACCAGGTATACCTCTGACACTGCCAGGTACACATCTGACACTGGCAGGTACACCTCTGACACTCCCAGGTACACCTCTGACACTCCCAGGTACACCTCCGATACTCCCAGGTACACCTCTGACACTCCCAGGTACACCGCTGACACTACCAGGTACACCCCTGACACTATCAGGTACACCTCTGACACTCCCAGGTACACCAATGACACTCCTAGGTACACCTCTGGCACTCCCATGTACACCTCTGACACTCCCAGGTACACCTTTGACACTCCCATGTACACCCCAGACACTCCCAGATACACCTCTGACACTCCCAGGTACTCCTCTGACTCCTCCAGGTACACCTCAGACACTCCCAGGTACACTCCAGACACTCCCAGGCACACCTCTGACGCTCCCAGGTACACCGCTGACACTGCCAGGTACACCTCAGACACTGCCAGGTACACCTCACACACTCCCAGGTACACCTCACACACTCCCAGGTACACTTCAGACACTCCCAGGTGCACCTCTGACACTCCCAGGCACACCTCTCACATTCCCAGGTACACCTCACACACTCACAGGTACACCTCTGACACTCCCAGTTACACTTCTGACACTCCCAGGTACACTGACACTACCAGGTACACCTCAGACACTCCCAGGTACACCTTAGACACTCCCAGGTACACCTCTGACTCTCCCAGGTACATCTCTGACACTCCCAGGTACACCCCTGACACTCCCAGGTACACCTCTGACACTCCCAGGTGCTCCTCTGACACTCCCTGGTACACACCTGACACTCCCAGGTACACCTCATACACTCCAAGGTACACCTCAGACACTCCCAGGTATACCTCTGACACTCCCAGGTACACCACTGACACTCCCAGGTACACCTCTGGCAATCCCATGTACAACTCTAACACTCCCAGGTAAAACACTTACACTCCCATGTACACCTCTGACACTCAGAGGTACACCTCTGACACTCCTAGGTACATCTCCGATACTCCCAGGTACACCTCCGGTACTCCAGGGTACACCTCTGACACTCCCAGGTACTCCTCTGACACTCCCTGGTTCACCTCTGACACTCCCAGGTACTCCTCTGATGCTCCCAGGTACTCCTCTGACACTCCCTGGTACACCTCTGACACTCCCAGGTACACCTCTGACATTCCCAGGTACACCAATGACACTCCTAGGTACACCTCTGGCACTCCCAGGTACACCTCTGACACTCCCAGATACACCTTTGACACTCCCAGGTACACCCCAGGCACTCCCAGATACACCTCTGACACTCCCTGGTACTCCTCTGAATCTCCCAGGTACACCTCAGACACTCCCAAGTACACTCCAGACACTCCCAGGCACACCTCTGACACTCCCAGGTAAACCTCTGTCACTCCCAGGTACACCTCTGATACTCCCAGGTACACTCCAGACACTCCCAG
>NW_024734646.1:0-32828 GCF_018991925.1 Homarus americanus | reverse complement strand
TCCTGGTACACCTCTGACACTCCCAGGTACTCCGCCCCTGACACTGCCAGGTACTTCACTGCACTCCCTGGTACACCTCTGACATTCCAGGTACACCTCCCACCTCCCAGGTACACCTCCCGACCTCCCAGGTACACCTCTGACACTCCCAGGTACACTTCTTACACTCTAGGTACACCTCCGACACTCATTGGTACATCTCTGACCTCCCAGGTACACCTCCCACACCCAGGTACACCTCCGGCCTCCCAGGTACACTTCTTACACTCCCAGAACACCTCACACTCCACCAGTACATCTCTGACACTCCCAGGTACCTCCGACACTTTCCAGTGTACCGGAGTGTCAGAAAACCACCTGAGAGTGTCCGGAGAAATATACAACGATGTCAGAATTAGCCTGCCAGGAAAATATAAAACCTGGGAGTGTCAGCGTGTACCTGCAGAGAGGCTACCTGGGATTGTCGAGAGGTGTGCCTGCAGTGTGTGAAGTGCAAAATGAGAAGATTGAAAGTGTGCGCAGGTCAGGCCTGGTACAGAGGTGTCGAGAAATGTCAGAACTGGGGAATGTCAGTGGAGTACTGAAAGGAAGAAGGCGTACCTGCAAAGTGTAGCTCGAAACGAGAGTGTGCAAGTGTCAGAAACACTGAAAATTACCTGAAAACATGTAACACCTGGTACCTAACCTAACCTAACCTAACCAACAACCTAACCTCTAACACTGAAAATCAGTGTTTGAAAATTAAGCGTTTTTCGTGAAAAGAAGATAAAAATAAGTAAAATACATTGGTTTTTATCTAAAACGAGTGTTTCGTGAAAAGAAGTAAATCTAACTAAAATTCACTAACAACCCAACCTAACCTAACCTGCCACAACCTAACTAACCGAACCTAACGTGGCCAGGCCACAACATAGCATAACCTGTACAACCTAACACAACACAACCTAGCAGCCTAACCCAACAACACAACCTAACTAGCAACCTAACCTAGGTTGGGTTAGGATTGGAATAAAGTGTTACAGTTAGTTTTGCTTCTTTTCTGCGAAAAACACTCAGTTTTGGGCAACCAATGTATTTGACTTATTTTCATCTTCTTTTCACGGAAAACAGCAATTTCTTTTAAAACACTGATTTTCAGTGTTAGAGGTTAGGATTGGGTTAGGTTAGGTTAGGTTAGGAGTTGGGTTAGGTTGGGTTGGGGGTGGTGGGTTGAGTTGGGTTGGGTTGGGTTGGGTTGGAGTTCGGTTGGGTTAGGTTGGATTAGAGTTAGGTTAGGTTGGAGTTAGGTTAGGTTAGGTTAGGTTGGGTTAGGTTAAGTTAGATTAGGTTGGGTTGGGTTGGGTTGGGTTGGGTTGGGTTGGATTAGGTTGGGTTGGGTTGCGTTAGGTTAGGTTGGGTTAGGTTAGGTTGGGTTAGATTAGGTTAGGTTAGGTTGGGTTGGGTTGGGTTTGGTTAGGTTAGGTTGGGTGAATTTCAGTTGGTTTTGCTACTACGGAAAACACTCACGAAAACCTCTGAATTTCCTTTGAATAACACTTCTCACCTCCCAGGTACACCTCGACACTCCCAGGTACACCTCTGACACTCCCAGGTACACGTCCGACACTCCAGGTACACCTCTGACACTCCCAGGTACACCTGTGAGACTCCCATGTACACCTTTGACACTCCCAGGTGCACCTCTGACACTCCCTGGATCACCTCTGACACTCCCAGGTACACCTCTGACACTCCCTGGTACACCTCCGATATTCCCAGGTCCACCTCCGATATTCCCATGTACACCTCCGATACTCCCAAGTACACCTTTGAGACTCCCAGGTACTTCACTGACACTCCCTGGTATACCTCTGACATTCCCAGGTACACCTCACTCCCAGGTACACCTCCGACACTCCCAGGTACACCTCCGAAACTCCCAGGTACACTTCTTACACTTCCAGGTACACCTCCGACACTCACTGGTACATCTCCGACACTCCAGGTACACCTCCGGCACTCCCCAGTGGCCTGGGAGTGTCAGAGGGATACTGGAAGTGTCGGAAGGTGTGCCAGAAGGTATCGAGCCTTACTGAAGGTGTGCAGCGGTGGCACACTGCGGTGTCGGGGAGGGAACCACAGAGTTGTCAGAAGGTGCCTGGCAGTGTGTGAGTGGCGCAGGAGTGTCAGAGGTGATGCAGGGAGGTGTGGCGTGGCGCACGGTGTGCATGAAAGTGCCTGCAGAGATGTCGAAAATTGTGCTGGAAAGTGTCGGAGAACAGCCTGAAGTTGTGCAGAAGAATGCGAGCAGTACGCAGGGTGTGAATGTGTGCGCGGAAGTGTTGAACAAGTGCGGAAGAAGAGTGTGCCTGGGGTGTGAAAGTGCACCCAGGAGTGTCAGAAGTGCACGAGTGTCTGAGGTGTGCACAGGAGTGTCGAAGTACCGGGGGTGTCACAGTAGTACCTGGGAGTGTGAGAGGTGTAGCGTGGGGGTGAGAGGTGTACCTAGGGTGTGCAGGGTGTGCGGGGTGTCGGAGGTGTACCTGGGAGTGTCACAGGTGTACCTAAGTGTCAGAGATGTACCTGGGAGTGTCAGAGGTGTGCCTGGGAGTGTCAGCGGTGTACCTGGGAGTGTCTGAGTTGTACCTGGGAGTGTCAGAGGTGTGCCTGGGAGTGTCAGAGGTGCACTTGGGAGTGTCAGAGGTGCACCTTGGAGTGTCTGAGGTGTACCTGGGAGTGTCTGAGGTGTGCCTGGGAGTGTCTGAGGTGTCCTGGGAGTGTCTGAGGTGTACCTGGGAGTGTCAAAGGTGTACCAGGGTGTGTCAGAGGAATACCTGGGAGTGTCAAAGGTGTACCAGGGTTTGTCAGAGGAATAACTAGGAGTGTCAGAGGTGTACCTGGGAGTTTCAGAGGTGTACCTGGGAGTTTCAGAGGTGTACCTGGGAGTGTCAGAGGTGTACCTAGGAGTATCGGAGGTTTACCTGGGAGTGTCGGAGTTGTACCTGGGAGTGTCGGAGGCGGACCTGGAGTGTCAGAGGTGTACAGGGTGAGTCAGACAAAACCTAGGAGTGTCAGAGGTGTACCTGGGAGTATCAGAGGTGTACCTGGGAGTGTCAGTGGAGCACCTGCGAATGTCAGAGGTATGCCGGGAGTGTCAGTGAAGTACCTGGGAGTCTCAAGGTGTACCTGGGTGTATCGGAGGTGTAACTAGGAGTGTCAGAGGTGTACCTGTGAGTGTCAGAGGTGTACCAGGGAGTGTCAGAGGTGTACCTGGGAGTCTCAGAGGTGAACCAAGAGTGTCGAGAGGAGTACCTGAGAGTGTCAGAGATGTACCTCGGAGTATCGGAGGTGTACCGGGAGTATCGGAGGTGTACCTGGGAGTGTCAGAGGTGTACCTGGGAGTATCAGAGGTGTACCTGGGAGTGTCAAGGTGTACCAGGGAGTGTCAGGGGTGTAACTGGGAGTGTCAGAGGTGTAACTGGGTATGTCAGAGGTGTACCAGGGTGTCAGTGGAGTACCTGGGTCTCAAGGTGTACCTGGGAGTATCAGAGGTGTGCCTGGGAATATCGGAGGTGTACCTGGGAGTGTCAGAGGTGTACCTGGGAGTGTCTGAGGTGTACCTGGGAGTATCACAGGAGTACCTGGGAGTGTCAGAGAGGTGTACCTGGGAGTGTCTGAGGGTACCTGGGAGTATCACAGAGTACCTGGGAGTATCAGAGGTGTACGGAATATCGAGGTGTACCTGGGAGTGTCTGAGGTGTACCTGGGAGTATCACAGGAGTACCTGAGAGTGTCTGAGGTGTACCTGGGAGTATCAGAGGTGTACCTGGGAATATCGGAGGTGTACCTGGGAGTGTCAGAGGTGTACCTGGGAGTGTCTGGGGTGTACCTGGGAATATCACAGGAGTACCTGGGAGTGTCAGAGGTGTACCTGGGAGTGTCTGAGGGTGACCTGGGAGTATCACAGGAGTGCCTGGGGTGTCTGAGGTGTACCTGGGAGTATCAGAGGTGTACCTGGGAATATCGGAGTGTACGGGAGTGTCAGAGGTGTACTGGGAGTGTCTGAGGTGTACCTGGGAGTGTCGGCGGTGTACTTGTGAGGTGAGAAGTGTACCTGGGGTGTCTGGGGTGTACCTGGGAGTGTCTGGGGTGTACCTGAGGGGTGTTTGAGGTGTGTACCTGGGAGTGTCAGAGGTGTACCTGGGAGTGTCAGGGGTGTAGCAGGGGAGTGTCAGTGGGTACCTGGTAGTGTCAGGGGTGTACCTTGGAGTGTCGTTGGGAGTGTCAGAGAAGAACCAGGGAGTGTCACAGAGTACCTTGGAGTGTTAGAGGTGTACCTAGGAGTGTCTGAGGTGTACCTGGGAGTGTCAGATGTGTACCTGGGAGGTGTGAGGTGTACCTCGGGAGTGTCAGGGGAGAACCAGGGAGGAAAGAGGTGTACCTGGGAGGCCGGAGGTGTACCAGGGAGTGTCAGAGGCCAGGGTGTGTCAGAGGAATACCTAGGAGTGTCAGAGGTGTACCTGGGAGTGTCAGAGGTGTACCTAGGAGTATCGGAGGTTTACCTGGGAGTGTCGGAGTTGTACCTGGGAGTATCAGAGGTGTACCTGGGAGTGTCAGAGGAGTACCTGGGAATGTCAGAGGTATACCAGGGAGTGTCTGAGGTGTACCTGGGAGTGTCAGAGGTGTACCTGGGAGTGTCAGAGGTGTGCCTGGGAGTGTCAGAGGTGTGCCTGGGAGTGTCAGAGGGGTGCACGGAGGTCAGAGGTGCACCTTGTAGTGTCTGATACCGGAGTGTCTGAGGTGTACCTGGGAGTGTCTGAGGTGTACCTGGAGTGTCAGAGAAGTACCAGGGAGTGTCAGAAGTGACCTGGGAGTGTGAGAGGTGTACCTGGGAGTGAGAGAGGTGTACCTAGGAGTGTTTGAGGTGTACCCTGAGTGTCGGAGGTGTACCTGGGAGGTACAGGAGTACCTAGGAGTGTCAGAGATGCACCTGGAGTGTCAGGAGGTGTACCTGGGGAGGCCATGGTGTACCTGGGAGTGTCAGAGGTGCACTTGGGAGTGTCAGAGGTGCACCTTTGGAGTGTCTGAGGTGTACCTGAGTATCTGAGGTGTACCTGGGAGTGTCTGAGGTGTACCTGGGAGGTCAGAGAAGTACTAGGGAGTGTCACAGGAGTACCTGGGAGTGTGAGAGGTGTACCTGGGAGTGTGAGAGGTGTACCTAGGAGTGTTCCTTGAGGTGTACCTGGGAGTGTCAGAGGTGTACTTGGGAGGTCTGGAGGTACCAGGAGGTCTGAGGTGTACCTGGGAGCGTCAAAGGTACCAGGGTGTGTCAGAGGAATACCTGGGAGTGTCAAAGGTGTACCAGGGTGTGTCAGAGGAATACCTAGGAGTGTCAGAGGTGTACCTGTGAGGTCAGAGGTGTACCTAGGGAGCATCGGAGGTTTACCTGGGAGTGTCGGAGTTGTAACTGGAGGCCGGAGGCGGACCTGGGAGTGTCAGAGAGGTGTACCAGGGTGAGTCAGAGGAATACCTAGGAGGCCGTGAGGTGTACCTGGAAGTATCAGAGGTGTACCTGGGAGTGTCAGAGGAGTACCTGGGAATGTCAGAGGTATACCAGGGAGTGTCAGTAGCACCTGGGAGTCTCAAAGGTGTACCTGCATTTGGAGGTGTACCTGGGAATATCGAGGTGTACTTGGGAATATCGGAGGTGTACCAGGGAGTGTCAGAGGTGTACCCAAGTCTCAGAGGTGAACCAAAAGAGTGTCAGAGGAGTACCTGAGAGGTCAGATATGTACCCCTCGAGCATCGGAGGTGTACCTGGGAGTATCGGAGGTGTACCTGGGGAGGCCTGTGAGGTGTACCTGGGAGTATCAGAGGTGTACCTGGGAGTGTCAAAGGTACCAGGGAGGTCAGGGGTGTAACTGGGGAGGTCAGAGGTAAATCGGGCATGTCAGGAGGTGTACCAGGAAAGTCAGTGGAGCATCACCTGGGAGTCTCAAAGGTGTACCTGGGAGTATCAGAGGTGTACCTGGGAATATCGGAGGTGTACCTGGGAGTGTCAGAGGTACCGGGAGTGTCTGAGGTGTACCTGGGAGTGTCACAGGAGTACCTGGGAGGTCAGAGATGTACCTGGGAGTGTCAGGGGAGGTCTACCTGGGAGTTTAAGAGATGTACCTGGGAGGCCAGAGGTGTAACTGGTAGTGTCGGAGGTGTACCTGGGAGTGAAAGAAGTGTACCTGGGAGAGTCTAAAAATGTACCTTGAGTGTCAGGAGGTGTACCTGGGAGGTTAGGGGTGTACCAGGAGGCCAGTGGAATACCTGGGAGTGTCAGAGGTGTACCTGGGAGTGTCGGAGGTGTACCTGGGAGTGTCAGAGGTGTGCCTGGGAGTGTCAGGAGGTGTACCTGGGAGGTCAGAGGTGTACCTGGGAGTGTCGGAGGTGTACTTGGTGAGTGTGAGAAGTGTAACTGGGAGTGTCTGGGGTGTACCTGGAGTAGTGTACCTGGGAGTGTTTGAGAGGTGTACCTGGGAGTGTCAGAAGTGTACCTGGGAGTGTCAGGGGTGTAGCAGAGGGAGTGCCAGTGGGAGTACCTGGGAGTGTCAGGGGTGTACCTGGGAGTGTCGGAGGTGTACATGAGTGTCAGAGGTGTACATGGCAGTGTCATGTACCTGGGAGTGTCAGAGGTGTGCCTGGGAGGGAGAGGTGTACCTGGGAGTGTCTGAGGTGTACCTGGGAGTGTCTGAGGTGTACTTGGAGTGTCAGAGAAGTACCAGGAAGTAATGTCACAGGTGCAGCAGGTGTGAGGGTGTGCCTGGGGTGCCTGGGGAGGTGTGCAGGGAGTGTCAGAGGGTGTGCCTGGGAGTGTGGGGTGTGCCTCAGTGTGTCAGGGGAGAACCAGGGAGTGAAAGAGGTGTGCCTGGGGTGTCAGAGGTGTGCCTGGGAGTGTCAGAGGTGTATCAGGTGTGTCAGGTGTGCCTAGGGTGTCAGGGTGTACCTGGGGTGTCAGAGGTGTACCTAGGGTATCAGGGTTTACCTGGGAGTTTCAGGTTGCCTGGGGTATCAGAGGTGTGCCTGGGAGCGTCAGAGGGCACCTGGGAATGTCAGAGGTATGCAGGAGTGTCAGTGGAAGTACCTGGGAGTCTCAAAGGTGTACCGGAGTCTCGGAGGTGTACCTGGGAATATCGGAAGTGTGTCCTGGGAGTGTCAGAGGTGTGCCTGGGAGTGTCGGAGGTGTACCTGGGAGTGTCGGAGTACCTCCAGAGTGTCAGGTGTGCCTGGTATTGTCAGGTGTACAAGGAGTGTCAGTGGAGTACCTGGGAGTCTCAAGGTGTACCTGGGAGTTTCGGAGTGTGCCTGGGAATATCGGAAGTGTAACTGGCAGTGTGAGAAGTGTGCCTGGGGTGTCTGAGGTGTGCCTGGGGTGTCAGAGGTGTGCCTGGGTGTCAGAGGTGCAGCTGGGTGTGGGAGATGCACCTGGTGTCTGGGGTATGCCTGGGAGTGTCTGCGGTGTGCTGGCAGTGTCTGGGGTGTGCCAGTGTCAGAGGTGCCTGGGGTGTCAGGGGTGTGCCAGGGAGTGTCAGGGTGTGCCTGGGAGTGTCAGAGGTGTGCCTGGGAGGTGTCAGAGGTGTACTTGGGGAGGTCGGAGATGCACCTTGGAATGTCTGAGGTGTGCCTGGGAGTGTCTGCGTGTGCCTGGCAGTGTCTGGGGTGTACCTGGGGTGTCAGGGTGTGCCTGGGGAGTGTCAGAGGTGTGCTTGGGGTGTCAGGGGTGTACCTGGGAGTGTCAGCGGTGTGCCTGGGGAGTGTTTGGGGTGTGCCTGGGGTGTCTGAGGTGTGCCTGGCAGTGTCTGGGGTGTACCTGGGTGTCTGAGGTGTGCCTGGCAGTGTCAGCGGTGTGCCTGGGAGTGTCAGCGGTGCTGGGGTGTTAAAGGTGTATCAGGAGTGACAGAGGAGTACCTAGGAGTGTCAGAGAGTGTGCCTGGGGAGTGTCAGAGGTTTGCCTGGGGTATCGGAGGTGTGCCTGGGACTGTCTGGTGTGCCTGGGAGTGTCAGGGGTGTGCCTGGGAGTGTCAGAGGTGTGCCTGGGGTGTCTGAGGTGTGCCTGGTGGTCTGAGGGTGTGCCTAAGTGTCAGGGGTGTGCCTGGGGTGTCAGAGGTGTACCTAGGAGTATCAGGTTGTGCCTGGGAGTGTCAGAGGTGTGCCTGGGAGTGTGAAGTGTACCTGGGAGTATCGGAGGTGTACCTGGGAGTGTCGGAGGTGTACCTGGGGTGTCAGAGGTGTGCTTTGGGAGTGTCAGGGTGTGCCTGGGGAGTGTCAGCAGTGTGCCTGGGGAGTGTCTGAGGTGTGCCTGGGGAGTGTCAGAGGTGTGCCTGGGGTGTCTGAGGTGCACTTGGGGGTGTCAGAGGTGCACCTTGGGGTGTCTGAGGTGTGCCTGGGGTGTCTGAGGTGTGCCTGTGGCAGTTTGAGGTACCTGGCAGTGTCTGGTGTGCCTGGCAGTGTCAGAGGTGTACCTGGGAGTGTCAGCAGTGTGCCTGAGTGTTAGAGTGGTGCTGGGGAGTGACAGAGGAGTACCTGGGAGTGTCAGGGTGTGCACCTAGTGTCAGCGTGCCTGAGGTATCAGGTGTACCTGGGGTGTCAGAGGTGTGCAGGGTGTCAGAGGTGTGCCTGGAGTGTGTCAGAGGTGTCTGGGAGTCTTGGACGTGTTCCTGGGAGTGTCAGGGTGTACCAGGGAATGTCTGTGGAGCACCTGGTGTCAGATGTGTGCCTGGGGTTTCAGAGGTGTGCCTGGGGTGTCAGGAGGTGTGCCTGGGAGTGTCAGGGTGCCTGGGAGTGTCAGAGGTGTACCAGGGGAGTGTCGGAGGTGTGCTTGCAGAGTGTGAGAAGTGTACCTGGGAGTGTCTGGGCTGTACCTGGGGAGTGTCTGGGGTGTGCCTGGGAGTGTCAGGGGTGTGCCAGGGGTGTCAGTGGAGTACCTAGTGTCATGGGTGTGCCTAGTGTCGGAGGTGTGCATGGGTGTCAGAGGTGTGCCTGGCAGTGTCAGCGGTGCGCCAGTGTCAGAGGTGTGCCTGGGAGTGTCAGAGATGTGCCTGGAGTGTCTGAGGGTGTACCTGGGGTGTCTGAGGTGTGCCTGGGGTGTCAGAGTGCCAGAGAGTGTCACAGGAGTGCCTGGGGGTGTGAGGGTGTGCCTTGGAGTGTGGGGTATGCCTAGGGTGCCTGAGGTGTGCCTGGGTGTCAGGGGGAACGAGGGGAGTGAAAGGGGTGTACCAGGGGGTGTCAGGGGTGTGCAGGGGTGTCTGAGGTGTACCAGTGTCAAAGGTGTACCAGGGTGTGTCAGAGGAATGCCTGGGGTGTCAGAGGTGTGCCTTGGTGTCAGAGGTGTACCTAGGAGTATCAGGTTTACCTGGGGTGTCAGGTTTACCTGGGGTGTTGGAGGCGGACCTGGGGAGTGTCAGAGGTGTGCCAGGGTGAGTCAGAGGAATGCCTGGGAGTGTCAGAGGTGTACCTGGAGGAGTATCAGAGGTGTGCCTGGGGAGTGTCAGAGAGGAGTACCTGGGAATGTCAGAGGTATGCCAGGGTGTCAGTGAAGTGACCTGGAGTCTCAAGGTGTACCTGGGTGTATCGGAGGTGTGCCGGAATATCGGAGGTGTCTTGGGAATATCGGAGTGTGCCAGGGGAGTGTCAGAGGTGTGCCTGGGAGTCTCAGATGTGATCCAAAGAGTGTCAGAGGTGCACCAGGAGTGTCAGAGATGTGCCTCGGGTATCGGAGGTGTACCTGGGAGTATCGGAGGTGTGCCTGGGAGTGTCAGAGGTGTACCTGGGAGTATCAGAGGTGTACCTGGGAGTGTCAAAGGTGTGCCAGGGGGTGTCAGGGGTGTAACTGGGAGTGTCAGAGGTGTAACTGGGATGTCAGAGGTGTACCAGGTGTCAGTGGGTGCCTGGGGGTCTCAAGGTGTACCTGGGAGTATCAGGGTGTGGGGATATCAGGTGTGCCTGGGAGTGTCAGAGGTGTGCCTGGGAGTGTCTGAGGTGTGCCTGAGTGTCAGGGGTGCCTGGGGTGTCAGAGATGTGCCTGGGGTGTCAGAGGTCTACCTGGGAGACAGAGATGTGCCTGGGAGTGTCAGAGGTGTAACTGGTAGTGTCAGGTGTACCTGGGAATGTAAGTGCCTGAGTGTCTGGGGTGTACCTTGGAGTGTCAGAGGTGTGCACCTGGAGGTGTTGGGGGTGTGCCAGGGAGTGTCAGTGGAATACCTGGAGTGTCAGAGGTGTGCCTGGGAGTGTCAGGAGGTGTGCCTGGGAGTGTCAGGAGGTGTACCTGGGAGTGTCAGAGGTGTGCCTGGGAGTGTCAGTGGACTGAGTGTCAGAGTGTGCTTGGGGTGTCAGTGTGCCTGGGGTGTCAGCGGGTGCCTGGGAGTGGTGTACCTGGGAGTGTCTGGGTGTGCCTGGCAGTGTCTGGGGTGTGCCTGGCAGTGTCTGAGGGTGTACCTGGGGTGTCAGCGGTGTACCTGGGGTGCCAGCCTGGGAGCGTTAGGGTGTATCAGGGAGTGACAGAGGAGTACCTAGGAGTGTCAGAGGTGTACCTGGGAGTGTCAGAGGTTTACCTGGGGAGTATCGGAGGTGTACCTGGGACTGTCACAGGTGTGCCTGGGGAGTGTCAGAGGTGTGCCTGGAGTGTCAGAGGTGTGCCTGGGGTGTCTGGGGTGTACCTGGTAGTGTCTGAGGTGTGCCTGGGAGTGTCAGAGGTGTACCTGGGAGTGTCAGAGGTGCCTGGGAGTATCAGAGTTGTACCTGGGAGTGTCAGAGGTGGTGCCTGGGAGTGAGAGTGTGCAGGAGGTGTGCCAGGTGCCGGAGGTGTGCCTGGGAGTGTCAGAGGTGTACCTGGGTGTCAGAGTGTGCCAGCAAGTGTCAGGGGTGTGCAGTTCAGAGGTGTGCCTGGGGTGTCTGAGGGTGCCTTGGGGTGTCAGAGGTGCACCTTGGGTGTCTGAGGTGCCTGGGAGTGTCTGGGGTGTGCCTGTGTTTGAGGTGTGCAGTGTCTGAGGTGTACCTGGCAGTGTCAGCGGTGTCCTGGGAGTGTCAGGCGGTGTACCTGGGAGTGTTAGAGGTGTTTCAGGAGGACAGAGGAGCACCTAGGAGGTTAGAGGTGTACCTGGGAGTGTCAGCGGTGTACCTGAGAGTATCGGTGTACCTGGGAGTGTCAGAGGTGTACTGGGAGTGTCAGAGGTGTACCTGGGAGTGTCAGAGGTGTATCTGGGAGTCTTGGACGTGTTCCTGGGAGTCAGAGGTGTACCAGGGAATGTCTGAGTACCTGGGAGGTTGTGATGTGTACCTGGGAGTTTCAGAGGTGTACCTGAGTGTCAGGAGGTGTACCTGGGAGGTCAGAGGTGTACCTGGGAGGCTGAGGTGTACCAGGGAGTGTCGGAGGTGTACTTGGAGTGTGTGAGAAGTGTACCTGGGAGTGTCTGGGCTGTACCTGGGAGTGTCTGTACCAGTGTCAGGTGTACCAGGGAGGTCAGGAGTACCTGGGAGGGTGTGGCCTGGGAGTGTCGGAGGTGTACATGGAGTGTCAGAGGTGTACCTGGCAGTGTCAGCGGTGCACCTGGGAGTGTCAGAGGTGTGCCTGGGAGTGCAGAGATTACCTGGGAGTGTCTGAGGTGTACCTGGGAGTGTCTGAGGTGTACCTGGGAGGTCAGAGAAGTACCAGAGAGTGTCACAGGAGTACCTGGGAGTGTGAGAGGTGTACCTGGAGTGTGAGAGGTGTACCTAGGAGTGCCTGAGGCACGGGAGGTCAGGGGAGAACGAGGGAGTGAAAGAGGTGTACCAGGAGTGTCAGAGGTGTACCAGGAGTGTCTGAGGTGTACCTGGGAGTGTCAAAGGTATACTAGGGTGTGTCAGAGGAATACCTAGGAGTGTCAGAGTGTACTGTGAGTGTCAGAGGTACCTAGGAGTATCGGAGGTTTACCTGGGAGTGTCGGAGTTTTACCTGGGAGTGTTGGAGGCGACCTGGGAGTGTCAGAGGTGTACCAGGTGAGTGTAGAGGAATACCTAGGAGTGTCAGAGGTGCACCTGGGAGTATCAGAGGTGTACCTGGGAGTGTCAGAGGAGTACCTGGGAATGTCAGAGGTATACCAGGAGGTGTCAGTGAAGCACCTGGGAGTCTCAAAGGTGTACCTGTATCGGAGGTGTACCTGGGAATATCGGAGGTGTACTTGGAATATCGGAGGTGTACCAGGAGTGTCAGAGGTACCTGGGAGTGTTAGGGGTGTGCCAGGGAGTGTCAGGTGAACACCTGGAGTGTCAGAGGTACCTGGGAGGCCGGAGGTACCTGGGAGTGTCAGAGGTGTACCTGAGTGTCAGAGGTGTACCTGGGAGTGTCAGAGGTACCTGGGAGTGTCAGAGGTGTACTTGGGAGTGTAAGAGGTGTACCTGGGAGGCCATGGGTACCTGGGAGTGTCTGAGGTGTACCTGGGAGGCCAGACGTGTGCGTGTGGGAGTGTCAGGTGCACTTGGGAGCGTCAGAGGCACCTGGAGTGACTGAGGTACCTGGGAGTGTCTGAGGTACCTGGGAGTGTCAGAGGTGTACCAGGAGTGTCAGAGGTACTCTGGGAGTGCTCAGAGGTGTTCCTGGGAGGCTGGGGGGCGTGTGCCTGGGAGTGTCAGAGGTGTACCTGGGAGTGTCTGAGGTGTACCTGGCAGTGTCTGAGGTACCTGGCAGTGTCTGGAGGTGTACCTGGGAGTGTCAGAGGTGTACCTGGGAGTGTCAGAGGTGCACTTGGGAGTGTCAGAGGTGTCCTGGGAGTGTCAGCGTGTGCCTGGGAGTGTTTGAGGTGTACCTGGGAGTGTCTGAGGTGTACCTGCAGTGTCTGAGGTGTACCTGGCAGTGTCTGAGGTGTACCTGGCAGTGTCAGCGGTGTACCTGGGAGTGCTGGGCGGTGCACCTGGGAGTGTTAGAGGTGTATCAGGGAGGACAGAGAGTACCCAGGAGTGTCAGAGGTGTACCTGGGAGTGTCAGAGGTTTACCTGGGAGTCGGAGGTACCTGGACTGTCACAGGTGGCCCTGAGTGTCACAGGTGTACCTGGGAGGTCAGAGGTGTGACCTGGGAGTGTCTGAGGTACCTGGTAGTGTCTGAGGTACCTAGGAGTGTCAGAGGTGTACCTGGGAGTGTCAGAGGTGTACCTAGGAGTACGGGAGTTGTACCTGGGAGTGTCAGAGGTGTACCTGGGAGGAGAAGGTACCTGGGAGTATCGGGAGGTGTACCTGGGAGTGGTCGGAGGTACCTGGGAGGTCAGAGGTACTTTGGGAGTGTCAGAGGTGTACCTGGAGTGTCAGCGGTGTACCTGGGAGTGTCTGGAGGTGTACCTGGGAGTGTCAGAGGTGTGCCTGAGGTCTGAGGTGCACGGAGTGTCAGAGGTGCACCTTGGAGTGTCTGAGGTGTACCTGGGAGTGTCTGAGGTACCTGGCAGTGCTTGAGGTGTACCTGGCAGTGTCTGAGGTGTACCTGGCAGTGTCAGTGGTGTACCTGGGAGTGTCAGCGGTGTACCTGGGAGTTAGGAGGTGTTTCAGGGAGTGACAGAGGAGTACCTAGGAGTGTCAGAGGTGTACCTGGGAGTGTCAGCGGTGTACCTGAGAGGCATCGGAGGTGTACCTGGGAGTGTCAGGAGGTGTACTTGGGAGTGTCAGGAGGTGTACCTGGGAGGTCAGAGGTGTATCTGGGAGTCTTGGACGTGTTCCTGGGAGTGGTCAGAGGTGTACCAGGAATGTCTGTAGTCCTGGGAGGTCAGATGTGTACCTGGGAGTTTCAGAGGTGTACCTGGGAGGTCAGAGGTACCTGGGAGTGTCAGAGGTGTACCTGGGAGGTCAGAGGTGTACCAGGAGTGTCGGAGGTGTACTTGCGAGTGTGAGAAGTGTACCTGGGAGTGTCTGGGCTGTACCTGGGAGTGTCTTGTACCTGGGAGTCAGGGGTGTACCAGGGAGGTCAGTGGAGTACCTGGGAGGTCAGTGGGTGTACCTGGGAGTGTCGGAGGTGACATGGAGTGTCAGAGGTGTACCTGGCAGTGTCAGCGGTGCACCTGGGAGGTCAGAGGTGTGCCTGGGAGTGTCAGAGATGTACCTGGGAGTGTCTGAGGTGTACCTGGGAGTGTCTGAGGTGTACCTGGGAGTGCCAGAGAAGTACCAGAGAGTGTCACAGGAGTACCTGGGAGGTGAGAAGGCCTTGGAGGTGAGAGGGGTACCTAGGAGCCTGAGGTGTACCTGAGTGTCAGGGGAGAACGAGGGAGTGAAAGAGGTACAGGAGGAGAGGTGTACCAGGGAGTGTCTGAGGTACCTGGGAGTGTCAAGGTGTACCAGGTGTGTCAGAGGTGAAACCAAAGAGTGTCAGAGAGGCCTGAGAGTGCCAGAGATGTACCGAGTATCGGAGGTTTACCTGGGAGTTTCTGGAGGTACCTGGGAGTGCAGAGGTGTACCTGAGCATCAGAGGTGTGCCTGGGAGTGTCAGAGGTGTGCCTGGGAGGTCAGGAGGTGCACTTGGGAGGTCAGAGGCGCACCTGGAGGTCTGATGTGACCTGGGAGTGTTCAGTGCACCTGGACTGTCTGAGGTGTACCTGGGAGTGTCAGGAGAAGTACCAGGGAGTGTCAAAGTAGTACCTGGGAGTGTGAGAGGCATACCTGGGAGTGAGGAGGTGTACCTAGGAGTGTCTGAGGTGTACCTGGGAGGTCGGAGGTACCTGGGAGTGTCACAGGAGTACCTAGGAGGTTAGGAGATGTATCTGGGATGTGTCAGGAGGTGTACCTGGGAGTGTCAGGCGGTGTACCTGGGAGTGTCTGAGTTGTACCTGGGAGTATCAGAGGTGTGCTGGCAGTGTCAGAGGTGCACTTGGAGTGTCAGAGGTGCACCTTGGAGTGTCTGAGGTACCTGGGAGTGTCTGAGGTGTACCTGGGAGTGTCTGGAGGTGTACCTGGGAGTGTCTGGAGGTGTACCTGGGAGTGTCAGAGAAGCACCAGGAGGTCACAGGAGTACCTGGGAGGTGAGAGAGGTGTACCTGGGAGTGGGAGAGGTGTACCCAGGAGTGTCTGAGGTGTACCTGGGAGTGTCAGAGGTGTACCTGGGAGGTCTGAGGTGTACCAGGAGTGTCTGAGGTGTACCTGGGAGTGTCAAGGTACCAGGGTGTGTCGAGGAATACCTGGAGTGTCAAAGGTGTACCAGGGTGAGTCAGAGGAATACCTAGGAGTGTCAGAGGTGTACCTGGGAGTATCAGAGGTGTACCTAGGAGTATCGGAGGTTTACCTGGGAGTGTTGGAGTTGTAACTGGAGTGTCGGAGGCGACCTGGGAGCAGTCAGAGGTGTACCAGGGTGAGTCAGAGGATCTAGGAGTGTCAGAGGTGTACCTGGGAGTGTCGAGGTGTACCTAGGAGCACGCGGAGGTTTACCTGGGAGGCCGGAGTTGTAACTGGGAGGCCGGAGGTGACCTGGGAGGCCGAGGTACCAGGTGAGTCAGAGGAATACCCAGAGGTGTACCTGGGAGTACAGAGGTGTACCTGGGAGTGTCAGAGAGTACCTGGGAATGTCAGAGGCATACCAGGAGTGTCAGTAGTACCTGGGAGTCTCAGGTGTACCTGGTGTATCGGAGGTGTACCTGGGAATACGGAGGTGTACTTGGGAATATCGGAGGGTACCAGGGAGGCTGGGAGGTGTACCTGGGAGTTTCAGAGGTGAACCAGAGTGTCAGAGGAGCCTGAGAGGTCAGAGAGATGTCCTCGGAGACGGGAGGCCTGGGAGCACGGAGGTACCTGGGAGTGTCAGAGGTGTACCTGGGAGCATCAGGGAGGTACCTGGAGTGTCAAAGTTAGGGAGTGTCAGGGGTGTAACTGGGAGTGCTGGAGGTGTAACTGCATGTCAGAGGTGTACCAGGAGTGTCAGGAGTACCTGGGAGTCTCAAAGGTGTACCTGGGAGTATCAGAGGTGTACCTGGGAATATCGGAGGTGTACCTGGGAGGTCAGAGGTGTACCTGGGAGTGTCTGAGGTGTACCTGGGAGGCACAGGAGCACCTGGGAGTGTCAGAGATGTACTTGGGAGGCCAGAGAGGTTCACCTGGGAGTTTAAGAGATGTACCTGGGAGGCTGGGGAGGTGTAACTGGTAGTGTCGGAGGTGTACCTGGGAGTGTAAGAAGTGTACCTGGGAGTGTCTGGGGTGTACCTTGGAGTGTCAGAGGTGTACCTGGGGAGGTTAGGTACCAGGGAGTGTCAGTGGAATACCTGGGAGGTCAGAGGTGTACCTGGGAGTGTCGGAGGTGTACCTGGGAGGTCAGAGGTGTACCTGGGAGTGTAAGAGGTGTATGAGTGTCGGAGGTGTACTTGAGAGTGTGAGAAGGCACCTGGGAGTGTCAGAAGTGTACCTGGGAGGTCAGGGGTAGCAGGGAGGCCGGGGTGATACCTGGGAGGCCAGGGGTGTACCTGGAGTGGAGGTGTACATGGAGTGTCAGAGGTGTACATGGCAGTGTCAGCGGTGTACCTGGGAGGTCAGAGGTGTGCCTGGGAGTGGAGAGGTGTACCTGGGAGTGTCTGAGGTGTACCTGGGAGTGTCTGAGGTGTACTTGGGAGTGTCAGAGAAGTACCAGGGAGTGTCACAGGAGTACCTGGAGTGTGAGAGGTACCTAGAGGTCTGAGGTGTACCTGAGTGTCAGAGGTGCACCTGGGAGTGCTGAGGTGTAACTCGGTGTCAGGGGGAGAACCAGGGAGTGAAAGAGGTGTACCTGGGAGTGTCAGAGGTGTGCCTGGGAGTGTCAGAGATGTACCTGGGAGTGTCTGAGGTGTACCTGGGAGTGTCTGAGGTGTACCTGGGAGTGTCAGAGAAGTACCAGAGAGTGTCACAGGAGTACCTGGGAGTGTGAGGAGGTGAACCTGGAGGAGAGGTGTACCTAGGAGTGCCTGAGGTGTACCTGGGAGGTCAGGGGAGAACGAGGAAAGAGGTGTACGGGAGTGTCAGAGGTGTACCTGGGAGTGTCGGGAGGTGCACCTGGGAGTGTCTGAGGTGTACCTGGGAGGTCACATGAGTACCTGGGAGTGTCAGAGATGTACCTGGGAGGTTGGGGAGGTTCTACCTGGGAGGTAAGAGAGGTGTACCTGGGAGGCCGAGGTGTACCTGGTAGTGTTGGATGTGTTCCTGGGAGGTAAGAAGGTACCTGGGAGTGTAACCTGGAGTGCTGGGGAGGTGCCTGGGAGCTAGGGGTGTACCCAGGAGTGTCAGTGAACACCTGGGAGTGTCAGGAGGTGTACCTGGGAGTGTCGGAGGTGTACATGGAGTGTCAGAGGTGTACCTGGGAGGTCAGAAGGTACCTGGGAGTATCGGAGGTGTACCTAGGAGTGTCACAGGCATACCTGGGAGGTCAAGGTGTACCTGGGAGGTCAGAGATGTACTTACGAGTGTCAGAGGTGTATCTGGGAGTGTTGGACGGTACCTGGGAGCTCAGAGGTGTACCAGGAATGTCAGTGGAGAACTTGGGAGTGTCAGAGTTGTACCTGGGAGGTCGGAGGTGTTCCTGGGAGGTCAGGGTGTACCAGGGAGTGTCAGGAGCACCTGGGAGGGTCAGAGGTGTACCTGGGAGTGTCGGAGGTGTACATGAGTGTCAGAAGTGTACCTGGCAGTGTCAGCAGTTACTTGGGAGTGTCTGAGGTGTACCTGGGAGGCCAGAGACTCAGGAGTGTCACAGGAGTACCTGGAGCAGAGAGGTGTACCTGGAGGAGAGGTACCTAGGAGTGTCTGAGGTGTACCTGGGAGGTCAGAGGTGTTCCTGGGAGTGTCTGAGGTGTACCTGGGAGTGTCTGAGGTGTACTGGGACTGTCTGAGGTGTACCTGGGAGCACAGGGGCGAACCAGGGAATGAAAGAGGTACCTGGGAGGCCAGAGGTGTACCAGGAGTGTCTGAGGTACCTGGGAGCCAGAGATGTACCAGGGAGGTCAGAGGAATACCTAGGAGTGTCAGAGTTGTACCTGGGAGTGCCAGAGGTGTACCTAGGAGTATCGGACGTTTACCTGGGAGGTCGGAGTTGTACCTGGGAGTGTCGGAGGTGCCTGAGAGGGTCACAGGTGTACCTGGGAGTGTCACAGGTGTCCTGAGGTCACAGGTGTACCTGGGAGTGTCACAGGTGCCTGGGAGTGTCAGAGATGTACCTGGGAGTGTCAGAGGTGTATCTGGGAGTGTTGGACGTACCTGGGAGTATCAGAGGTGTACCAGGGAATGTCAGTGGAGAACTTGGGAGTGTCAGAGGTGTACCTGGGAGTGTCGGAGGTGTACCTGGGAGTGTCAGGGGTGTACCAAGGAGTGTCAGTGGAGTACCTGGGAGTGTCAAGGGAGAACCAGGGGGTGAAAGAGGTGTACCTGGGAGTGCCAGAGGTGTACCAGGGAGTTTCTGAGGTGTACCTGGGAGTGTCAGAGGTGTACCTAGGAGTATCGGAGGTTTAACTGGGAGTGTCGGAGTTGTACCTGGGAGTGTCAGAGGTGTACCTGGGAGTGTCAGAGGTGTACCAGGGAGAGTCAGAGGTGTACCTGGGAGTGCTGCAGGTGTACCTGGGAGGTCAGAGGTACATGAGTGTCAGAGGTACCTGGCAGTGTCAGGGTGTACCTGGGAATGTCAGAGGTGCACCAGTGAATGTCATTGAGTACCTGGGAGTGTGAAAGGTGTACCTGGGAGTGTCAGAGGTGTACTGGAGTGTCGGAGGTGTACCTGGGAGTGTCAGAGGTGTACCTGGGAGTGTCGGAGGTGTACCTGGGAGTGTGAGAAGGTACCTGGGAGTGTCTGGTGTACCTGGGAGGTCGAGGTGTACCCATGTCAGAGGTGTACCTGGGAGTGTCAGAGGTGTACCTGGGAGGTGTGAAGGTACCTGGGACTGTCGGAGGTGTACCTGGGAGGTCGGAGGTGCACCTGGGAGTGTCAGAGGTGTACTTGGGAGTGTAAGAGGTGTACCTGGGAGTGTCAGCGGTACCTGGGAGTGTCTGAGGTGTACCTGGGAGGTCAGACGTGTGCGTGGGAGTGTCAGAGGTGCACTTGGAGTGTCAGGGAGGTGCACCTTGGAGTGACTGAGGTGTACCTGGGAGTGTCTGAGGTGTACCTGGTAGTGTCTGAGGTGTACCTGGCAGTGTCTGAGGTGTACCTGGCAGTGCTGAGGTGTACCTGGGAGGTTGGGGTGTACCTGGGAGTGTTAGACGTATCAGGAGTGACAGAGGAGTACCTAGGAGTGTCAGAGGTGTACCTGGGAGGGAGAAGTGTACCAGGAGCGTTTGGGTGCACCTGGGAGGCAGAGTACCTGGAGTGTGGCAGGTGTACCAAGGAATGTCAGTGGAGTACCTGGGAGTGTTAGAGGTACCTGGGAGTGTCAGAGGTACCTGGGAGTGTCAGAAATGTACCTGGGAGTGCTAGAGGTGTACCTGGGAGTGTCGGAGGTGTACCTGGGGGTGTAAGAAGTGTACCTGGGAGTGTCGGAAGTGTACCTGGGAGTGTCTGAGGTGTACCTGGGAGTGTCTGAGGTGTACTTGGGAGTGTCAGAGAAGTACCAGGGAGTGTCACAGGAGTACCTTGGAGTGTGAGAGGTGTACCTAGGAGTGTCTGAGGTGTACCTGGGAGTGTCAGAGGTGTACCTGGGAGCGTTCAGAGTGTACCTCGGAGTGTCAGAGCGCCATGGGAGTGAAAGAGGTGTACCTGGGAGGCCGAGGTGTACCAGGTGTCAGAGAATACCTAGGAGTGTCAGAGGTACCTGGGAGTGTCAGAGGTGTACTTGCGAGTGTGAGAAGTGTACCTGGGAGTGTCGGAGGTGTACCTGGGGGTGTAAGAAGTGTACCTGGGAGTGTGGAAGGTACCTGGGAGTGTCTGAGGTACCTGGAGTGTCTGAGGTACTTGGGAGGTCAGAGAAGCTACCAGGAGGTCACAGGAGTACTGAGGTGTGAGAGGTGTACCTAGGAGTGTCTGAGGTGTACCTGGGAGTGTCAGGAGGTACCTGGAGTGTCTGAAGGTACCGAGTGTCAGGAGCGCCAGGGAGGAAAGAGGTACCTGGGAGGCCAGGTGTACCAGGGTGTGTCAGAGGAATACCTAGGAGTGTCAGAGTGTACCTGGGAGGTCAGAGGTGTACCCAGGAGTATCGGAGGTTTACCTGGGAGTGTCGGAGTTGTACCTGGGAGTATCAGAGGTTTACCTGAAGTGTCAGAGGAGTACCGGGAATGCTTGAGGCATACCAGGGAGTGTCAGTGAAGTACCTGGGAGTCTCAAAGGTGTACCTGGGAGTATCGGAGGTACCTGGGAACATCGGAGGTGTACCTGGGAATATCGGTGGTGTACCAGGAGGTCAGAGGTGTACTTGAATGTCAGTGGTGTACCAGAGTGTCATTAGTACCTGAGTCTCAAAGGGTACCTGGGAGTATCAGAGGTGTACCTGGGAATATCGGAGGTGTGCCTGGGAGTGTCAGAGGTGTACCTGGGAGTGTCGGAGGTACCTGGGAGTGTCACAGGAGCAACTTAGGTGTGTCAGAGGTGTACCTGGCAATGTCAGAGGTGTACATGGAGTGTCAGTGAGTGCCCTGGAGTCTCAAAGGTGTACCTGGGAGTAACGGAGGTGTACCTGGGAATACTGGTGTACCTGGCAGTGTGAGAATTAACTGGGAGTGTCTGAGGTGTACCTGGCAGGTCTGAGGTGTACCTGGCAGTGTCTGAGGTGTACCTGGGTGTCAGCGGTGTACCTGGGAGGTCATGGTGCACTGGAGGCAGACGTGCATCAGGGAGTGATAGGAGGAGTACCTAGGAGTGTCAGAGAGTACCTGGGGTGAGGCACCTGGGAGTGTCTGGGTGCACCTGGGAGCCAGAGGTGTACCTGGGAGTGTTAGGGGTGTACCTGGGAGTCAGTGGAGGCACCTGGGAGGTTAGAGGTGTACCTGGAGTGTCAGAGGTGTACCTGGGAGGCTGGGAATGTACCTGGAGAGTCAGAGGTGTACCTGGGAGGTCGGAGGTGTACCTGGGAGGTCTGAGGTGTACCTGGGAGTGTCTGAGGTGTACTTTGGAGTGTCAGAGGCACCAGGAGTGTCACAGGAGTACCTTGGAGTGTGAGAGGTGTACCTAGGAGGTCTGAGGTACCCAGGGAGTGTCAGAGGAATACCTAGGAGTGTCAGAGGTGTTCCTGGGAGGTCAGAGGTGCACCTGGAGGTCGGAGGTGTACCTGGGAGTGTAAGAAGTGTACCTGGGAGTGTCGGAGGTGTACCTGGGAGTGTCGGAGGTGTACCTGGGAGTGCCGAGGTGTACTTGGAGTGTCAGGAGGTGTACCTGGGAGTGTCAGGGTACCTGGGAGTATCGGAGGTGTACCTGGAGTGTCAGAGGTGGCACTTGGAGTGTCAGAGGTACCTGGGAGGTCAGAGGTGCACCTGGGAGTGTCAGAGGTATCTGGGAGTCTTGACGTGTTCTTGGGAGTGTCAGAGGTGTACCAGGGAATGTCTGTGGAGCACCTGGGAGGGTCAGAGGTACCTGAGCTCTGTACCTGGGATCAGAGGTGTTCCTGGGAGTGTCAGAGGTGTACCTGGAGTGTCAGAGGTGTACCAGGGAGTGTCGGAGGTGTACTTGGGAGTGTGAGAAGTGCACCTGGGAGTGTCTGAGGTGTACCTGGGAGTCTGTACCTGGAGGTCAGGGTGTACCAGGGAGGTCAGTGGAGCACCTGGGAGTGTCAGAGGTACCTGGGAGTGTCGGAGGTACATGGAGTGTCAGAGGTGTAACTGGCAGTGTCATGGTGCACCTGGAGTGTCAGAAGTGTGCTGGGAGTGTCAGAGATGTACCTGAGTGTCTGAGGTGTACCTGGGAGTGTCTGAGGTGTACCTGGAGTGTCAGAGAAGTACCAGAGAGTGTCACAGGAGTACCTGGAGTGGAGAGGTGTACCTTGAGTGTGAGGTGTACCTAGAGTGTCTGAGGTGTACCTGGAGTGTCTGAGGGTAACCTGGAGGTCAGAGGCACCAGGGTGTGTCAGAGGAATACCTAGGAGTGTCAGAGGTGTACCTAGGAGTATCGGAGGTTTACCTGGAGTGTCGGAGTTGTACCTGGAGTGTTGGAGGCGGACTCAGTGTCTGAGGTGAACCAGGCAGAGTCAGGAGAACACGCAGGGAGTGCTGGGAGGTGTGCCTGGAGCACAGAGGTGTACTGGGAGGCCAGAGAGCACGGGAAATGTCAGAGGCATACCAGGGAGTGTCAGTGAAGTACCTGGAAAGAATCAAAATTTCTGCACGGGAGGTGTACCTGGGGAATACGAGGTGTACTTGAACACGGGAGGTGTGGCCAGGAGTGCTGGGGAGGCGGGCCTGGGAGTTCCCAGAGGTGAAACCAAAGAAGCCAGAGGAGCACTCTGGAGAGGTCAGGAGATGGGCCTCGGAGTATCGGGAGGTGTACTGGGAGAATGGGAGGTGTACCTGGGAGTGTCAGAGGTGTACCTGGGAGACCAGGAGGTGCACCTGGGAGTGTCAGGAGGTGTACCAGGAGTGTGAGGGGTGTGCAACTGGGAGGTCAGGAGGTGTAACTGGGCATGTCAGAGGTGCACCAGGAGTGTGAGTGAGGCCTGCTAGTCTCAAAGTGTACCTGGAGTATCAGAGGTGTGGGAATATCGGGAGGTGTATCTGGGAGGCCAGAGGTGTACCTGGGAGTGCCTGAGGTGGGTACCTGGGAGGTCACAGAGTACCTGGGAGTGTCAGAGATGTACCTGGGAGTGTCAGAGTTCACCTGGGAGGTAAGAGATGTACCTGGGAGTGTCAGAGGTGTACCCAGTAAGTCGGAGGTGTGATGTGAGCAAGAAGGGTACCTGGGAGTGTCTGGGGTGTACCTGGGAGTAAGTCAGAGGTACCTGGAGAGTGTCAGGGGCACCAGGGAGTGTCAGGAATACCTGGGAGTGTCAGAGGTGTACCTGGGAGTGTCGGAGGAGCACATGGAGTGTCAGGAGGTGTACCTGGGAGTGTCAGGAGGTGTACCTGGGAGTATCGGAGGGTGTACCTAGTAGTGTCACAGGTGTACCTGGGAGGTCACAGGTGTGGGAGTGTCAGAGGTGTATCTGGGAGTAAGTGATGTACCTGGGAGCAGTCAGAGGTGTACCAGGAATGTCAGTGGAGAACTGGGAGGTCAGAGTTGTACCTGGGAGTGCTGGGGGATGCCTGGTAGGTGTCTGGAGGTGTACCTAGGGAGTGCCTGAGGCCTGGGGAGTGCTCTGAGGTGCCTGGGAGTGTCAGAGAATACTAGGGAGTGTCACAGGAGTGGCCTGGGAGTGTGGAGGTACCTGGGAGTGTGAGAGGTACCTAGAGTGCCTGGAAGGGGCCTGGGAGGCCAGAGGTAAGCCTGGAGTGTTTGAGGTGGGCCTGGGAGGCCTGCTGAGGTGTACCTGGACTGTCTGAGGTGTACCTGGAGTGTCAGCGAACCAGTGAATGAAGAGGTACCTGGGAGTGTCAGAGGTGTACTCAGGGAGGCCTGAGGTACAAACTGGGAGGGTGTCAGAGGTGCACCAGGGAATGTCAGAGGATTACCTAGGAGGTCAGGAGGTACCTGGGGTCAGAGGTGTACCTAGAGTATCGGACGTTTACCTGGGAGTGTCGAGTTGTACCTGGAGTGTAGGGAGGTGTACCTGGGAGTGTCACAGGTGTACCTGAGAGTCGCAGGTGTACCTGGGAGTGTCACAGGTGTACCTGGGAGGTGTCAGACATGTTTGGGAGTGTCAGTGGAGAACTTGGGAGTGTCAGAGTACCTGGGAGGTCGGAGGTGTACCTGGGAGTGTCAGAGGTACCTAGGGAGTGTCAGTGGGTACACCAGGGAGTGTCAGTGGAGCACTTGGGAGGTCAGAGGTACCTGGGAGTGTCGGAGGTGTACATGGGAGTGTCAGAGGTGTACCTGGGAGTGTCAGAGGTGCACCTGGGAGTGTCAGGGTGTACCTGGGAGGTCAGTGGATAACCTGGGAGTGTCGAGGTACCTGGAGTGTCGGAGGTGTACGGAGTATCAGCTGGGGTACCTGGCAGTGTCAGCGTGTACCTGGGAATGTCAGAGGTGTACCAGTGGAACGTCAGTGGAGTACCTGGAGTGTGAAAGGTGTACCTGGAGGTCAGAGGTACCTGGGAGTGTCGGAGGTGTACCTGGGAGTGTCAGAGGTGTACCTGGGAGGTGTCGGATGTACCTGGGAGTGAGAAGTGTACCTGAGAGTGTCTGGGGTGTACCTGGAGTGTCAGAGGTGTGCACCTGGAGGTGTACCTGGGAGTGTCGGAGGGTACCGGAGTGTAAGAAGGTACCTGGAGTGTCGGAGGTGTACCTGGGAGGTCGGAGGTAAATTGGAGTGTCAGAGGTGTACTTGGAGGGTCAGAGGTGTAACTGGGAGTGTCAGGGTGTACCTGGGAGTGTCGGAGGTGTACCTGGAGTGTCAGAGGTACCTGGGAGTGTCAGAGGTACCTGGGAGTGTCAGAGGTGTATCTGGGAGTCTTGGACGTGTTCCTGGGAGTGTCAGAGGTGTACCAGGGAATGTCTGATGTCAGATGTACCAGGAGTGTCGGTGGAGTACCTGGGAGTCTCGGTGTACCTGGAGTATCAGAGGTGTACCTGGGAATATCGGAGGTGTACCTGGAGTGTCAGAGGTGTACCTGGGGTCTGAGGTGTACCTGGGAGTGTCACAGGAGTACCTGGAGTGTCAGAGATGTACCTGGAGTGTCAGAGGTCTACCTGGGAGTAAAGAGGATGTACCTGGAGTGTCAGAGGTGTACCTGGTAGTGTCGGATGTGTTCCTGGGTGTAAGAAGTGTGACCTGGGAGTGTCTGGGTGTACCTGGGAGTGTCAGAGGTGTACCTGGGAGTGTCAGGGGTGTACCAGGGAGTGTCAGTGGAATACCTGGAGTGTCAGGAGGTGTACCTGGGTGTGTCGGAGGTGTGGAGTGTCAGAGGTGTACCTGGGAGTGTCAGTGTACCTGGGAGTATCGAGGTGTACCTAGGAGTTTCAGAGGGATACCTGGGAGTGTCAAGGTGTACCTGGAGTGTCAGAGATGTACACTGAGTGTCAGAGGTGTATCTGGGAGTGTTGGACGTGTACCTGGGAGTGTCAGAGGTGTACCAGGGAATGTCAGTGGAGAACTTGGGAGTGTCAGAGTTGTACCTGGGAGGTCGGAGGTGCCTGGGAGTGTCAGTGTACCAGGAGTGTCAGTGAGTACCTGGGAGTGTCAGAGGTGTACCTGGGAGTGTCGGAGGTACATGAGTGTCAGAATGTACCTGGCAGTGTCAGCAGTGTACTGGGGAGTGTCAGAGATGTGCCTGGGAGTGTCCTGAGGTACCCAGGAGTGTCTGGAGGTGTACCTAGATGTCTGAGCCTGGGAGCGTCAGAGAAGTCCAGGGGTGTCACAGGAGTACCTGGGAGTGTGAGAGGTGTACCTGGGAGTGTGAGAGGTGTGCCTAGGAGTGTCTGAGCTGTACCTGGGAGTGTCAGAGGTGGGAGTGTCTGAGTGTACCTGGGAGTGTCTGAGGTGCCTGGGACTGTCGAACCTGGGAGTGTCAGGGGAAACCAGGAATGAAGAGGTGTACCTGGGAGTGTGGGAGGTACCAGGGAGTGTCGAGGTGACATGGAGTGTCAGAGTTTTACCTGGGAGTGCAGAGGTGTACCTAGAGTATCGGACGTTTACCTGGAGTGTCGGAGTTGTACCTGGGAGTGTCGGAGGGTACCTGGGAGTGTCAGAGGTACCAGGGAGTTTCAGGGTGTAACTGGGAGTGTCAGAGGTGTAACTGGGCATGTCAGAGGTGTACCAGGAGTGTCAGTGGGTACCTGGGAGTCTCAAAGGTACCTGGGAGTATCAGAGGTGTACCTGAGTGTCAGAGGTGTACCTGGGAATATCGGGAGGCCTGGGAGGTCAGAGGTACCTGGGAGGTCTGAGGTACTGGGAGTGTCACAGGAGTATCTGGGGAGTGTCAGAGATGTACCTGTGAGTGTGAGAGGTTCACCTGGGAGTGTGTGAGAGATGTACCTGGGAGTGTCAGAGGTGTACCTGGGTCGGATTTGTACCTGGGAGTGTAAGAAGTGTACCTGGGAGTGTCTGGGGTACCTGGGAGTGTCAGAGGTGTACCTGGGAGTGTGGGGGTGTACCAGGGAGTGTCAGTGGAATACCTGGGAGTGTCAGGAGGTGTACCTGGGGGTGTCGGAGGTGCGCATGGAGTGTCAGAGGTGTACCTGGGAGTGTCAGAGGTGTACCTGGGAGTATCGGAGGTGTACCTAGGAGTGTCACAGGTATACCTGGGAGTGTCAAAGGTGTACCTGGGAGTGTCAGAGATGTACTTACGAGTGTCAGAGGTGTATCTGGGAGTGTTAGACGTGTACCTGGGAGTGTCAGAGGTGTACCAGGGAATGTCAGTGGAGAACTTGGGAGTGTCAGAGTTGTACCTGGGAGGGTGGAGGTGTACCTGGGAGTGTCAGGGGTGTACCAGGGAGTGTCAGGGAGTTCCTGGGAGTGTCAGAGGTGTACCTGGAGTAGCCGGAGGTGTACATGGAGTGTCAGAATTGGTACCTGGCAGTGTCAGCAGTGTACCTGGGAGGTCAGAGATGTGCCTGGGAGGTCTGAGGTGTACCCAGGAGTGTCTGAGGTGTACCTGGGGAGGTCTGAGGTGTACCTGGGAGGTCAGAGAAGTACCAGGGAGTGTCACAGGAGTAGCCTGGGAGTGTGAGAGGTGTACCTGGGAGTGTGAGAGGTGTACCTAGGAGTGTCTGAGGCTGTACCTGGGAGTGTCAGGAGGTGTTCCTGGGGAGTGTCTGAGGTGTACCTGGGAGTGTCTGAGGTGTACGGGACTGTCTGAGGTGTACCTGGGAGTGTCGGGGCGAACCAGGGAATGAAAGAGGTACCTGGGAGGTCGGGAGGTGTACCAGGAGTGTCTGAGGTGTATGGGAGGTTGTAGAGATACCAGAGTGTCAGAGGAATACCTAGGAGTGTCAGAGTTTTACCTGGGAGTGTCAGAGGTGTACCTAGGAGACGGACGTTTACCTGGGGAGTGTCGGAGTTGTACCTGGGAGTGTCGGAGGTGTACCTGGGAGTGTCAGGAGGTGTACCAGGGAGTCAGGGTGTAACTGGGAGGTCAGAGGTGTAACTGGGCATGTCAGAGGTGTACCAGGAGGTCATTGAGTACCTGGGAGTCTCAAAGGTGTACCTGGGAGTATCAGAGGTGTACCTGGGAATACGGGAGGTAGGCCTGGGAGTGTCAGAACCTGGGAGTGTCTGAGGTGGCCTGGAGTGTCACAGGAGTATCTGGAGGCAGAGACAGATGGGAGTGTGAGATGTCTACCTGGGAGTATAAGAGATGTACCTGGGAGGTCAGAGGTGCCTGGTAATGTCGGATTTGTACCTGGGAGTGTAAGAAGTGTACCTGGGAGTGTCTGGGAGTGTCAGAGGTGTACCTGGGAGGTCAGGGGTGTACCAGGAGTGTCAGTGGAATACCTGGGAGTGTCAGAGGTGTACCTGGGAGTGTCGGAGGTGTACATGGAGTGTCAGAGGTGTACCTGGGAGTGTCAGAGGTGTACCTGGGATCACGGGAGGTGTACCTAGAGTGTCACAGGTATACCTGGGAGTGTCAAAGGTGTACCTGGGAGCAAGTCAGAGATGTACTTACGAGTGTCAGAGGTGTATCTGGGAGTGTTAGACGTGCATGGGAGTGTCAGAGGTGTACCAGGAATGTCAGTGGAGAACTTGGAATGTCAGAGTTGTACCTGGGAGTGTTGGAGGTGTACCTGGGAGTGTCAGGGGGTGTACCAGGGAGGTCAGTGAGTACCTGGGAGTGTCAGAGGTACCTGGAGTGTGAAGGTGTACATGGGAGTGTCGAATTGTACCTGGCAGTGTCAGCAGTGTACCTGGGAGTGTCAGAGATGTGCCTGGGAGTGTCTGAGGCCCAGGAGTGTCTGAGGTGTACCTGGGAGTGTCTGGAGGTGTACCTGGGAGTGTCAGAGAAGCACCAGGGAGGCCACAGAGTGCCTGGGAGGAGAGGTGTACCTAGAGTGTGAGAGGTACCTAGGGAGTCTCTGAGCTGTACCTGGGAGTGCCAGAGGTGTTCCTGGGAGTGTCTGGGGTGTACCTGGGAGTGTCTGAGGTGTACCTGGGACTGTCTGAGGTGACTTGGGAGTGTCAGGGGCGAACCAGGAATGAAAGAGGTGTACCTGGGAGTGTCAGAGGTGTACCAGGAGTGCCTGAGGTGTACCTGGGAGTGTCAGAGATGACCAGGGAGTGTCAGAGAGAATACCTAGGAGTGTCAGAGTTTTACCTGGGAGTGTCAGAGGTGTACCTAGGAGTATCGGACGTTTACCTGGGAGTGTCGGAGTTGTACCTGGGAGGTCGGAGGTGTACCTGAGGTCACAGGTGTGTGCCTGGAGTACACACAGGTGTACCTGGGAGTGTCACAGGTGGCCTAGGGAGGTCACAGGTGTACCTGGGGAGTGTCAGAGATGTACCTGGGAGGCTGGGAGGTGTATCTGGGAGTGTTGGACGTACCTGAGTATCAGGAGGTACCAGGGAATGTGTGGTGGAGAACTTGGGAGTGCTGAGAGGTGTACCTGGGAGTGTCGGAGGTGTACCTGGGAGTGTCAGGGGTGTACCAAGGAGTGTCAGTGAGTACCTGGGAGTGTCGAAGGAGAACCAGGGGGTGGAAAGAGGTGTACCTGAGCAGCAGAGGTGTGCCAGGAGCTTGGAGGTGTACCTGGAGTGTCAGAGGTGTACCTAGGAGTACGGAGGTTTAACTGGGAGTGTCGGAGTTGTACCTGAGAGGTCAGAGGTGCACCTGGGAGGCCAGAGGTGTACCAGGAGAGTCAGGAGGTGTACCTGGGAGTGTCGGAGGTGTACCTGGGGAGTGTCTGAAGTGTACATGGAGTGTCAGAGGTGTACCTGGCAGTGTCAGGGTGTACCTGGGAATGTCAGAGGTGTACCAGTGAATGCTGGCTGAGTACTTGGGAGTGAAAAAGGTACCTGGGAGGCCAGAGGTGTATCTTGGAGTGTCGGGAGGTACTGGGAGGTCAGAGGTGTACCTGGGAGTGTCGGAGGTGTACCTGGGAGTTTGAGAAGGTACCTGGGAGTGTCTGGGTGTACCTGAGTGTCAGAGGTACCAAGGAATGTCAGGAGTACCTGGGAGTGTTAGAGGTGTACCTGGGAGTGCTCAGAGGTGTACCTGGGAGGTCAGAAAGTACCGGGAGTGCCAGAGGTGCCTGGGAGTGTCGGAGGTGTACCTGGGGGTGCAGAAGTGTACCTGGGAGTGTCGGAAGTGTACCTGGAGCAGTCTGAGGTGTACCTGGGAGTCTGAGGTGTACTTGGGAGTGTCAGAGAAGCACCAGGGTGTCACAGAGTACTTGGAGTGTGAAAAGTGTTAGGGAGTGTCTGATGAGAAAATGGGAGGTCAGAGGTGTACCGGGAGTGTCTGAAGTGTAACCTGGAGTGTCAGGGAGCGCCAGGGAGTGAAAGAGGTATACCTGGGAGTGTCAGGAGGTGTACCAGGGTGTGTCCAGAGGAATACCTAGGGAGTGTCAGAGGTGTACCTGGGGGTCAGAAGTTAGGAGTATCGGGAGGTTTACCTGGGAGGCCGGAGTTGTATCTGGGAGTATCAGAGGTGTACCTGGAAGTGTCAGAGAGTACTGGGAATGTCAGAGGTATACCAGGGAGTGTCAGTGAAGTACCTGGGAGTCTCAAAGGTGTACCTGGGAGTATTGGAGGTACCTGGGAACACGGGAGATGACCTGGAATATCGGAGGTACCAGGAGGTCAGAGGAGTACCTGGGAATGTTGTGGTGTACCAGGAGTGTCAGTGAAGTACCTGGGAGTGTCAGAGGTGTACCTGGGAGGTGGGAGGTGTACATGGGTGTCAGAATTGTACCTGGCAGTGTCAGCAGTGTACCGGGAGTGTCAGAGATGTGCCTGGGAGCATCTGGAGGTGTACCCAGGAGTGTCTGAGGTGTACCTGGGAGTGTCTGAGGTGTACCTGGGAGTGTCAGAGAAGTACCAGGAGTCACAGGAGTACCTGGGAGTGTGAGAGGTGTACCTGGGAGTGTGAGAGGTTCAACTAGGAGGTCTGAGCTGTACCTGGGAGGTCAGAGGTGTTCCTGGGAGTGTCTGAGGTGTACCTGGGAGTGTCTGAGGTACCTGGGAGTGTCTGAGGTACTGGGAGGTCAGAGAAGCACCAGGGAGTGTCACAGGAGTACTTTGGAGTGTGAAAGGTACCTAGGGAGGGTCTGGAGGTGTACCTGGGAGTGTCAGAGGTGTACCTGGGAGTGTCTGAAGTGTAACCCGGAGTGTCAGAGCCAGGAGTGAAAGAGGGTACCTGGGAGTGTCAGAGTAGTACCAGGGTGCGAGGAATACCTAGGAGTGTCAGAGGTACCTGGGAGTGTCAGAGGGGTGCCCAGGAGTATCGGAGGTTTACCTGGGAGTGTCGGAGTTGTGCCTGGGAGCATCAGAGGTGTACCTGGAAGTGGTCAGAGGAGTACCTGGGAATGTCAGAGGCATACCAGGAGTCAGTGAAGTACCTGGGAGTCTCAAAGGTGTACCTGGGAGGCTTGGAGGTGTACCTGGGAATATCGGAGATGTACCTGGGAATATCGGAGGTGTACCAGGGAGTGTCAGAGGAGTACCTGGGAATGTCAGTGGTGTACCAGGAGTGTCAGTGAAGTACCTGGGAGTGTCAGAGGTGTACCTGGGAGTGTCGGAGGTGTACATGGAGTGTCAGAATTGTACCTGGCAGTGTCAGCAGTGTACCTGGGAGGTCAGAGATGCCTGGGAGTGTCTGAGGTGTACCCAGGAGTGTCTGAGGTATCTGGGAGTGCTGAGGTATACGGGAGTGTCAGAGAAGTACCAGGAGGTCACAGAGTACCTGGGAGGAGAGGTACCTGGGAGGTGAGAGGTAAATTTAGGAGTGTCTGAGCTGTACCTGGGAGTCAGAGGTGTTCCTGGGAGGTCTGAGGTGCACCTGGGAGTGTCTTGAGGTGACTGGGACTGTCTGAGGTGTACTCTGGGATGTTAGGAGTGAACCAGGGAATGAAAGAGGTGTACCTGGGAGGTCAGAGGCAATCAGGGAGTGTCTGAGGTGCCTGGAGTGCCAGAGATGTACCAGGAGTGTCAGAGGAATACCTAGGGAGTGTCAGAGTTTTACCTGGGAGTGTCAGAGGCCTAGGAGATGGGACGTTTACCTGGGAGTGTCGGAGTTGTACCTGGGAAGTCGGAGGTACCTGGGGAGCGTCAGAGGTACCAGGAGTTTGAGGGGTGTAACTGGGAGGTCGAGGTAACTGGTGTCAGAGGTACCAGGAGTGTCAGGTGAGTACCTGGGAGTTCTCAAAGGTGTACCTGGGGAGGTGTACCTGGGAATATCGGAGGTGCACCTGGGAGGCTGGGAGGTGTACCTGGGGAGTGTCTGAGGTGTATTTGGGAGTGTCACAGGAGTATCTGGGAGCGTCAGAGATGTACCTGGAGTGTGGAGAGGTTTACCTGGGGAGTATAAGAGATGTACTCGGAGTGTCAGAGGTACTGGTAGTGTGGACGAAAACCTGGGAGTGTAAGAAGTACCTGGGAGTGTCTGGGTGTACCTGGGAGTCAGAGGTACCTGGGAGTGTCAGGTACCAGGAGTGTGAATACCTGGGAGTGTCAGAGGTACTGGAGTGTCGGAGGTGTGCATGGGAGTGTCGAGGTGTACCTGGGAGGTCAGAGGTACCTGGGAGTATCGGAGGTGTACCTAGAGGCTGTCAGGGCATGATCCTGGGAGTGTCAAAGGTGTACCTGGAGTGTCAGAGATGTACTTATGAGCAACAGAGGTGTATCTTGGGAGTAGTTAGACGGGTACCTGGGAGTGTCAGAGGTGTACCAGGGAATGTCAGGAGAACTTGAGGCCGGGAGAGTTGTACCTGGGAGTGTCGGAGGTGCACCGGGAGGTCAGGTGTACCAGGGAGAGCCGTGAGTACCTGGGAGGCTAGGAGGTGTACCTGGGAGTGTCGTCGGAGGTGTAGCATGGAGTGTCAGAATTGTACCTGGCAGTGCTGGGGCAGGTACCTGGGAGGGTCAGAGATGCCTGGGAGAACCTGGAGGTACCCAGAGTGTCTTGAGGTGTACCTGGGAGTGTCTGAGGTGTACCTGGGAGTGTCAGAGGAAGCACCAGGAGCACCACAGGAGTACCTGGGAGTGTGAGAGGTGTACCTAGGAGTTGAGAGGTGTACCTAGGGAGTGTCTGAGCTGGCACCTGGGAGTGTCGGGAGGTGTTCCTGGGAGGTCTGAGGTGTACCTGGGAGTGTCTGAGGTGTACCTGGGATTGTCTGAGGTGCAATTTGGGAGCGTCAGGCGAACCAGGAATGAAAGAGGTGTACCTGGGAGTGTCAGAGGTACTAGGGAGTGCCTGAGGTGTACCTGGGAGGTCAGAGATGTACTCAGGGAGTGTCAGAGGAATACTTAGGAGGTCAGAGTTTTACCTGGGAGTGTCAGGAGGTGTACCTAGGAGACGACGTTTACCTGGGAGTGCCGGAGTTGTAACTGGGAGTGTCGGAGGTGTACCTGGGAGGGTCACAGGTGTACCTGGGAGTTGGCTATTGTGTGGCCCTGAGTGTCACATAAGGTAATCTGGGAGTGTCACAGGTGCACCTGGGAGGTCAGAGATGTACCTGGGAGTGCCAGAGGTGTATCTGGGGAGTGTTGGACGTGTACCTGGAGCATCAGAGGCACCAGGGAATGTCAGGGAGAACTTGGGAGTGTCAGAGGTACCTGGGAGTGTCGGAGGTACCTGGGAGTGCCAGGTGTACCAAGGAGTGTCAGTGGAGTACCTGGGAGTGTCAAGGGAGAACCAGGTGAAAGAGGTGTACCTGGGAGTGCAGAGGTAGCCAGGAGTTTCTTGAGGT
>NW_024734645.1:0-13007 GCF_018991925.1 Homarus americanus | reverse complement strand
CTGCACCTACAGGATCACCTCCCCCATAGTCCACCACCACCACCTGCTGCTGCTGCACCTACAGGATCAACTCCCCCACAGTCCACCACCACCACCTGCTGCACCTACAGGATCAACTCCCCCACAGTCCACCACCACCTGCTGCTGCTGCACCTACAGGATCAACTCCCCCACAGTCCACCACCACCACCTGCTGCTGCTGTTGCACCTACAGGATCAACTCCCCCACAGGCAGTTGGGATGATAATAGACAGGACGGACAGACTTGAGACAGATTAGAAGGCATTTGTAAACAAGTATAACACCAAATTGACCATAGCTGCGTCAGTGACGGTTGCTGGTCTTACATCCACCAGCGTAAATAATAAGATGCATTAAAAAGTAACAACCTCGCGCGGAAAGAACATCGATGGTCGGTCAGTCGTGTGAGATGGGCCTAAAACTGACTAACGCACATGACGACTATGATGACTTAACACAGGTGATGACTTAAGCGGATGGTGACTAATCTAACCAGAATCAAGGTCACTTCTCTTCATAATATAATTTATCTCGGAATGATCATCGGTGATTCATAATAATTTTTTTTTATGATTTTACCCTCTCCTTATGGCGAATATTTCTTTAACTAATTATTCTAACTTTTATTCTATTCCTTCCTATAGTATACTAGATACTTACAGTACCTAATAACCAGGACCATGATTATAACAACCACGACCATGACTATAACAACCACGAACCATGATTATGACAACCACGACCATAATTATAACAACCACGAATATGATTATAACAACGACCATGATTATAACAACCATGACCATGATTATAACAACCACGACTATGATTACAACAACCACGACTATGATTATAACAAGCACGACCATGAATATAACCACGACCATGATTATAACAATCACGATCATGATTATAACAACCACGACCATGATTATAACAACCACGACTATGATTATAACAACCACGACCATGATTATAACAATCACGACCATGATTATATCAACCACGACCATGATAATAACAACCACGAATATAATTATAACAAGCACGACCATGAATATTACAACCACGACCATGATTATAACATCCACGACTATGATCATAACCACGACTATGATTATAACAACCACGACCATGATTGTAACAACCAAGACCATGATTATAACAACCACGACCATCTGGAAAACGATGTTGCTGTACGCTAGCCAAGCACGAGCGTTCGAACTTTCACGCCTCTGTAAACTGCAACACCGGACTCGCCACCGGGCACGAAGGTCCCACAATCACTTGTCTAAGATACTATAGGAGTAGCCGTGTGTATATGTTCTGGGTAGCCGAAACGGCACAATATTTTTTCATCAAACTTGGTGGAAAAATCGCAAAAAATTCGTAGAATAGAACAAACCTGGTCCCATGTCGATGATTTCTTTAGGAAGGCATTAATTAACAATTTTATTTACGATGGAAAACGATGCAAGTCTACGGACTTGGCGCACCCGAATTAACCATGCAAGTCTACAGACTTGCCGCACCCTCATTCACTGTACGCTAGCCAAGCACAAGCATTCAAACTTTCACCGGGCACGAAGGGCCCGAGATCACTTGTCCTCTGTTTTCTGACACGTACAGTATACTGGACTGGACTGGACCAGCAACTTGTATACACACACACATATATATATATATATATACAAACCAAACAGCACCTCACTTAACACACCAAGTTGTTGGAGGGTTTCTGTGATAGCACCTGGTAATATCCGGACGTCTCATTTATCGACTCGTACCTGATGACTATCATAATAGACAAAACATGTAGCTTGTCGATGCTTTACTTTATATATCTTATATTTTTACCTGTTTATAACGAAGATACTTGGTACTCTTTACCACAGAACATTGTGTTGTCCAAGTCTTAACTGAGAACTCTGACACATGTGTACAAGTAGTCGTAGTTTCCAAAAGTCGAACAGAAGTTCAGACAATCGTGAGGTCGTAAACATGTGGTCGCAAATGGAACGAAAAGATTAAAGAAATACGATCAGTGTCACAAGTATGACAAGACTGGTCCACGATTTAGTTGATCAGTCTTGCCCTCTCGCCCTCACCTCCTTACCAGTTGAAGGAAACGACCCGAGACAACTTACTGGTCTCTCCAAACTTTTAGCTCTCACTAACGCAAAAGCTTCTCAATATTCCGTACAGTTGTGGAGAAAATGCTCTTGACACTACTGGCAATATTTAACATCTACACTTGAGGATCTTGTAGGTAAGGATGATATAGATTTCAACGTTATTCATTCAGACTTTTCGTGGTAGTTTTGTATGGTGGTGTTTCTGATATATCTAAAGTGCACGAAACAGGTGACTCAGAGACAGACTTCATAATTTTGAGCCGTTCACTGTCTCTTGTGTAAAAATAAATTCCACTTAAGAACCTCACCAGCAACCAGTTCGCCATGGTGGTCCTACCAGTGTCAACAAACACCCACCAACAGTGATTACTAGATCGAGAGAACTGAAGCTCCTCACCACGACAAGGCAGTTACCAAACATCAGTTCTCTGAATTAAAAACTGCAGTGGGATACAAGGGACCCACTTTTAGGTCTGAGTCTGCCACCAACTCAGACGTGTTTTTGTTGAAGGAGTTATCTACCTTTGGCAGTGGAGGTCCATCTCCCTAAAATATTACCTTCCGAACACTTCTGAGGTACATGCTCAATTGCTCATATCCATGCCATATTTCAGCCAGAGATAGTGAACATCTATGAGCTAAATCTTAATAGTAACAGTATTGTGACCAAGTCCTAGTTTGCTGATCTTGACTGACTTTCTACCTCATTTACACACAGCTGAAGGGTCTCAATTGTTTCTCTTACAACACAACATATTTATCGTTTGTCACTCCTGATCTGTTTGTTTTTTTGTTTTTTTTATTTCAGCATTTTTTTATGATGCAATTTGTTTTTGCCTTTTGTCCCCCCCCCCCAGGCCCCATGTGGGTCAGGGACCTGTGCCCAGGTAATTCCCTTAATACACCAACAAATTTTCAACAATAACACGTGCTTAATATAATGTGCAAGTACAGTAGCCACTAGGAAACCAACATGGTATACATGCATTGAAGTTAATTGTATACGGTAATTTAATTTGCCATGTTATTCTGAATTCTAGTCTAGTTTAGTTTAAAGTATATTCTTGAACGGGAAGACATAAACAGATTATAACACTGGGGAACAAAATTCAACTTTTTGTCAGTTGCATACATTTTGAGACTTGTTTCTGGGTAAATTGAGGTCACTGATTTCAAATATGGCACCGGTTTTTTTCTATCGGGTCTAGTTTTGTTGCGGTGAGTTACCTACCATTTACTACTATATATAGTTAGACTACCATATACTACTGCTAAAAATCTAAACCAGCACACAGAGAGGAATTACCAAACACGTAGAATTAATTTTTAATTACTTTTATTTACCTTGACAAGCATATTTTGGATTCATCAGTTGCTTTTGTGAACTATGCCAGATTTATTCAGGCACAAACTTGCGTTTAATGGACTGTCTTGAATATCGCCTCTCAGTGCAGTCTCGCTGAATGCTCCAGCAATAGTCCGCCATCATGTGAATGTCCCAGCGACCTTGATACCTGTCTTCCATGACTTTGATATCCTGGTGAAAGCGTTCACCTTGCTCATCACTCACGTCCCCCAAGTTTGCCGGAAACAGTTCAAGATGACTGTTCAGGAAATGCATCTTAATGCTCATGTTGCAACCTAACACATGGAAACTTTCCATCAAAGATTCAACGAGCTTTTTATAGTCCTCTGATTTCCTGTTTCCAAGAAAGTTCCTTACAACAGAAACGAATGCTCCCCATGCATTTCTCTCAACATCAGTCATGGATTGAGTGAAGGCTTGGTCTATAACACTGGGGAACACACTTTCGGTTGCATGAGTTCTGACACTTGATTCTGGTAGATTTGAGGTCACAGATTCTGAAAATGGCATTCGTTTGTGCAGATCAGGTCTAGTTTTGATGCTACGCGGCAATTTACATATCAGGTCACAGATTCTGAAAATAGCAAAGGGAGGTAATAAGCATATTAGTTTACATTCATCAAATATAATTCTTAATTACATCAGTGCGTCAAATATAGATTTGTGTGTGCATTAGTGTTACTTTTGCATGACTCGTGTTGCTGGTTTCACTGGTAAAACTCGTCATCTTATCACATACCCTAGTCTAGATTCAGCAATCAGGCCTGTGCCCCATTCAGATGATGTTCCAAAGCCTATCTTCACTCAACTTGCTTCCGTTGAATCTGACAGTGAATATGACACTGAGGTCACAGAGGAGTCAACTAACAGAAATAGTGACTCAGATTTTGCAGGCATATCAACAGAACCGCAAACATTTAGCCAAGCAGAACTCAATGACTTAGTTCGAGATCTGGGTCTGTCTAAAAAGCTGTCAGAATTGTTGGCTTCACGGTTAAAAGATAAAAACTTGCTGAAAATAGACACAAAGGTAACATTCTTTCGCAACAGAGAAAAGAACCTCTTACAGTTCTTTGATTCTAAATTTGACTTCGTCTACTGTTGTGATATTTCTGGATTAGTCACCGCGATGGGAGCTCCAGGTTATGATCCGAAAGAGTGGCGCCTCTTTATAGATAGCTCTAAGCGGAGTCTGAAGTGTGTTTTATTACATATAGGCAACATCTTTGGCGCAATACCCATAGGACACTCAGTACACCAGAAAGAAAAATATGAACATATCAAAACGGTTTTGGAGCTACTCAAATATGAAGAACACAAATGGATCATCTGTGTTGATCTAAAAATGGTCAATTTTTTGCTAGGATAGCAATTTGGGTTTACAAAATTTCCTTGCTTTATCTGCCTCTGGGACAGCAGAGCCAAAGACAGACACTGGATTCAGAAGGAATGGCCAGTTAGGGAAAGCCTGTGATGGGGAAAAGAACATCATTTATGAACCCCTAGTGGAACGTGAAAAAATTGTTTTCCCGCCCCTTCACATCAAGCTGGGCCTTATGAACAGTTTGTCAAGGCGCTCGATACTGACAGTGACTGTTTTAAGTATCTGCGTGAAGTTCCCTGGTTTAACGCTAGAAAAACTCAAAGCAGGTATTTTCGACGGCCCTAATTAGGACGCTGATTATAGACCAAGCCTTCACTCAATCCATGACTGATGTTGAGAGAAATGCATGGGGAGCATTCGTTTCTGTTGTAAGGAACTTTCTTGGAAACAGGAAATCAGAGGACTATAAAAAGCTCGTTGAATCTTTGATGGAAAGTTTCCATGTGTTAGGTTGACATGAGCATTAAGATGCATTTCCTAAGTCATCTTGAACTGTTTGAACTTAGTTGTGTAGTAGCAAGGTGGCTTTCACAGGATATGTCATGGAAGACAGGTATCAAGGTCAGGACATTCACATGATGGCGGACTATTGGTGGAGCTCAGCGAGACTGCATGAGAGGCGATATTCAAGACAGTCCATTAAACGCAAGTTTGTGCCTGAATAAATCTGGCATAGTTCACAAAAGCCACTGATGAATTTGCTTGTCAAGGTGAATAAAGCTGGCAACACAACAACCAACTGATTAATGAGCTAGTGCGTGTCAAGGAATAGTAGTAGCCAATCTACTGGTAAATTACCCCGTGACGCCGATAGATTAACACCGGTAATTAGTTGAAGTAGATAGAGGTAAATGGCAAAGGAACTTTCGTCTCAACTGACCCGGAAAATGAACCCGGTGTTCATTCCTTGCGAGGGCCAGTGAAATACATTTCGGCAACCCACACACACACACAACAACACACACACAAACAACGTCCTGAAGTAGATATGAGAAAGAGGGAGAAAATCTGCTAGTTATTTCATCGTTAACCAACAGGAAGCATAGACAGACAGATCAGACTGAAACAGCAGTCAGACAGACGACAGACAGACACATCACAACCACCAGTTTTTCTGAAAATTAACATTTTTTCACGTGTCCATTTGGTTCTTCATGTTTGTAATCCAACAATTTCCTTCTTTCATTCCTCTGATATTTCTTCTTTTATTGTAATTTTTTTATGTTATTTTCGTCCATTTGCTTATTTAAAACACATTTTTTCCTTCCCTTATCCTATCTTGTTTCTTCCCTCTATCCTTCTTTAGCTCCCATCCGTCTTTATTTTCACCCTTCCATCAGTTTACAGTCAAATTTTCCCTGAACTTCCTCCCTTCTTTTCCTATTGCGCCATCTTTCCTTCAACCTTCCCTCCGGTCTAATTCCTCTCCATCTCTCCCTCTATTCCTTCCTTCATCACCATCATATAAAATCATACTCGCTTCCCCCCTCCCTCCTCCCCCCCCCAAAAAAAATATTCATCCCAACTTAAAAATTCACGTTTCCTGGCCACTGAGATCACCTACCCTGACCTTACCTTTACTTTGACCTGACCTGACCTCTCCCGAATGATGCCTTATACCTTATACCCAAACGATATATACCCATACACCAAATGAAACTCGAAGAGACTGACTATAATGTGTGTGTGTGGATATTAATCTGTTATCATTCAATCAAAAGTTTATAAGGTTTTACAAAGTTGTTTTCATTTTAATGTGGACTGGAGACCCTGTATAATATAAGTTGACTAATACTATACTTATGAGTGGGAGTAAACACTAATTCACATCTCTCTCTCTCTCTCTCTCTCTCTCTCTCTCTCTCTCTCCAGTCTATTTCCCTCGTCTACTCTCTCAATAATATCATTCTCTCAATCTACATCTCTCTCTCTCTCTCTTTCTCTCTCCCAGAATATCAACAGTGAGTAAATATAAATAACCACACGATTTTACAGAATAGGGATATATATGTGTTAGAGAGAGAGAGAGAGAGAGAGAGAGAGAGAGATAAACTAACCATGGGACCTGATCTATCACTCATTTGAACCTAACCTAACCTAACCTCAACTATGCTTACAGAACCATTCCCCTCCTTCCCCCCCCCTCGGCCCCCCAGCCCTTGACTGTAGGAGGAATGGGCGAGATAGGGCAGGAAAGGTCAACTGGGTGAGTATACACAAGGTCAACAGAGGTCAGGAGCCAAGAGGTACAGATCTCCGTGGGTCATGATGGTCATACTATATAACTGTACTGTAGAAGGTATTGTTTCTCTCTCTCTCTCTCTCTCTCTCACATAACCCCCAAGTTTGTTATGACTCTTCCTGGACAGTGTATTTTTATCTTCCAATAGGATATGTTATCGTGTATCTCTTGTTAGAACGAGGGAACAAATAATTTATTGAATAATGGCAGGTTGAGGGAGAGGGCGATGTACTCTACAGAACTAAACAAATAATTTTTTGGAAATACATTGTTTTTAACATTCAGTGCCATAATATTCTGACTTCTACTGTTTAACTATAATCTGCCTACGCTACCGTTCACGGGATGAATATGGGTGCACAATAAACTAGCCGCTGTATGTGGCAAAATTCAAAAGCGGATCCCCGCCTTTTTTATTACATACTAGGAAACATCTCACACTCACACACGTATAGATGATCAGTAAGGAGGAGCCTCGACCTGAGCCCTGACAGAACGTTACAGGTGTACTATTTCGTCAGGCCGCGGTTAGGAAGTATATGAGAGTGATTTTGGAAGTTATATTTATGTTCCATATAACATATTTATGGTTTATGTGTGTGTGTGTCTGTGTGTCTGTGTGTGTGTGTGTGTGTGTGTGTGTGTGTGTGTGTGTGTGTGTGTGTGTGTGTCTGTCTGTCTGTAATTATGTTAGCTTATGTTTGGTTAGTTATTAGTTGGAGTAAGTTGTTGTGGAGATTTTTCAGGTTAGGTTAGATTAGATTAGGTTAGGTTGTGTTAGATTAGGTTAGTTATTAGTTGGAGTAAGCTGGAGTTAAGATTCTTCTGGATATACAAAACACTAAAGTTATTATCCAGCGTAATCCTCCCACACACCCCAGCAAAATGATTCACAATGGAGACTGATTAATGAATGCTTGTGTTGTGATAATAATTCCTCTTATTGATTAACGAACTTTAAATAAAATGGAACAAGGTTGAGTGATGGTTGTTGAACTGATATAGAAATGTTAAGTGGTAGTAGATATAGTGCAAAATACGTCATTGAGTGATACTGTAGTTGTGTAGTACCCAAGTTTGGTTCACTTGTATGTTACTGAGGAAATTATTCAATCAGGATTTTTTTACAAGGATGATTGGTGTACCTGAAGTTGATGATCGTTTTTTTTATTACCGTGAAGCCAACAATTCTGACAGCTTTTTAGACAGACCCAGATCTCGAACTAAGTCACTGAGTTCTGCTTGGCTAAATGTTTGCGGTTCTGTTGATATGCCTGCAAAATCTGAGTCACTATTTCTGTTAGTTGACTCCTCTGTGACCTCAGTGTCATATTCACTGTCAGATTCAACGGAAGCAAGTTGAGTGAAGATAGGCTTTGGAACATCATCTGAATGGGGCACAGGCCTGATTGCTGAATCTAGACTAGGGTATGTGATAAGATGACGAGTTTTACCAGTGAAACCAGCAACACGAGTCATGCAAAAGTAACACTAATGCACACACAAATCTATATTTGACGCACTGATGTAATTAAGAATTATATTTGATGAATGTAAACTAATATGCTTATTACCTCCCTTTGCTATTTTCAGAATCTGTGACCTGATATGTAAATTGCCGCGTAGCATCAAAACTAGACCTGATCTGCACAAACGAATGCCATTTTCAGAATCTGTGACCTCAAATCTACCAGAATCAAGTGTCAGAACTCATGCAACCGAAAGTGTGTTCCCCAGTGCACTGGGGAACACACTTTCGGTAACCATAAGAGCCACGAGTCTTGTATCCTGGTGTCACTTTGACGTGTGTGTAAAACATATATATATTATATACACAGTAATATCATAAATATATTTGTTTCCAATATACGAACTAAAAATAGTTTTTCAGTATTATTGCAAGTGAACGTTTGGGTCACATGGTATTTAAAACCGTATATATACCTGCAACATTGCGCCAGGGAAAGTTATTATCACTATCACCTTTTCTGTAATGTAATGATAACAGTCATGGTTACTGCCGCTCATAGTTGGGTTATAACCGAGGCACAGGAGGAGGTATAACGGGTCACATGAAGGGGTATAACCCGATACAGGAGGGGGTATAACGGGTCACATGAGGGGGTATAACCGGACACAGGAAGAGGTATAACGGGTCACATGAAGGGATATAACCCGATACAGGAGGGGGTATAACGGGTCACATGAGGGGGTATAACCGGACACAGGAAGAGGTATAACGGGTCACAAGAAGGGTATAACCGGACACTGAAGATGGATTAACCGAAGTCACAGGAGGAAACTAATATCACCAAGGCGGAGGTTCTGTGGCACCGAGTAAGACCTCCGCTCCAGCTGCAGGCTCGTGTCTACGCTAACCTGTCTAGAAACTGCACCAGTATTGGGTGAGTTACTCCTGGGGCACAACACCGGGCGGAACTGGGTTAATGTATTCTTAAAAAACGCCTCACATTGACAGCAACTCTTAATTATGATATAACTTGCCAATTTAGTCCGAATTATTCTTAGTTTTTTATTTCGATTGTATCTATGATCACAATTTATATATGGCATCCCCTTGACCTTCAACTGATCTTCACCAGAAACACGGACGCCTACATGACATTTCCCCAAAATCCCACCCAAAAGTTTAAGTTCAATCATTTTAAACATTTAGTAGTCCACTTTCAATTATAAACGTAAAGAAACAAAATCACACAATTATCAGATCAAAATTGTTGCCGAGTTACTCTAAATAACATGCATACATGCTCAACCAATCAATAAACTCTGGGTATTATGACAAATACAAAGATAATTTTAGTAATATATACCAAACAAGATTATACTATGAACGCACCCACGCTATGTGCGAAAGTAAAATAATACCCCAAAACCATCGAAAAACCCTGATTAAATCCTACCCTAACCCAACATAACGTTGGGAATTTAAAATCCGCAAATTCGCTGGATGACCGAAACGATAATACAGAAGAAAAAAAATAAACGGGGAGGAGGAACGCGAACTTGGCGGTCCAAGATGGCGGTCCGAGCGGAACACACAGTTTTTATTCTTAACACGAACAAGGGAAAACGAAAAGGCTAATATTTAACGAGTGTGTTCCAGCCTTAACACCAAGTTGAGGAAATTTTTCCCATTAAAGATACAAGATTTTTTATTGTTCCTTTAAAACACAACAACAGCGTCTTACCTGACTCCTCAAGAAGGCGTTGTGCACCCGGTGTCCTGCCACTTTCCTTCACCGTTAAGACACTTAGTAAACACTTCACCATATGTATCCAACTTTTTTCCCAGGAGGTCTTCTGTGTGTGATCACAGCGTGTAAATTCATCATATAACGCGCTGCATTAAATTACCAATACAATTAATAAAGTCACAGAGAGCGGTGAGCGTCCATGCACCGCCCCAAGGTGTCGCGCGGCACTGAGTAGTGTCTCGTTTTAGGGAAAGTAATGTTAAAAATAGTACCACGACTGAACTCCAAGAGTCCAAAACCAATCATTTATTGATGATACGAAGCTACCAAAACTAACCTAACTTTACCCAAATTTCCCAAATATCATTACGGTATGTTTCGTTACCATACGTTAGCTTCATATCTTCTGCTTTGAGAAAAATTGTGAGATCATCATTCTTGGTTGTGATAAACTTCCAACATTAGTTATCTTTGTTCGAAAGTTCTTTCATCGAATGATTCAATTTGTTTGAAAAAGTTTCGGATGGTCATTGATTCGAAAATCATAGACACTTCAGATCATTAAGGAAAATAAACTTCTTGAATAACAAACTTTCGAAAAAATATTTGTTGTGATAACTGATAAGTAGTGAGGAGCCTAGTGAGCAGCCGGCCTTCGACACAAGCTGTGAGTGTTATTTATTAACGTTTAAATGGTTTTTATGAAAGTTCTATTTTATTTATTATGTTTTTAACTTGCAATATTTTATTTTAGTCCTTTAAACATTAAATTTAATTCGGCGAAATATAACCTACGCTGTTGCGTCGCCAGGGATGTAATTACCACAATCAATCAGCCCAGTGTCTCTTAAGAGGTGGCCAACCTTACCACACAAACCATTAAGTTCCTCTCTCGGTATTTGAAAGAGAAGTGATTGTCATGTGTAGCGAGAGTTTTCAGCATTATTTGTATGTGTTACAAAACACCAATGTAACTTACGGGACTAACTTACCATCTGTTGATACTGTTATAATGAGACTATGATTGGGATACAAATATTACTGAAAATTATGGACAAATTATTATTTTTTCATTGTATAAAAATTTTGCTTCAAGGTTATGATGACCTTTAAATTTGTATAAGATTAAATTATCTGTTCTATTGATGTAGTACAGCGTTCATGTCAAAATGAACTATTTTATTGGTGTAAAATAATTCATGTGTTCTTATAATATTTATAACTTTTTGTAAGCCCCAGAAAGGGATGGTATAGGTGAGGGTGGGAGTAGTATACTGCATAATCCTTTTGATGTAATAGTTTTATTGTCTATAAAATATTTCAATTTCAATTTCAGTATTTGAACGCACGAGAAGGTCCTTGGTGAGGCATTCATGAACACATTGTACTTTGCAAGTTTGTATATAATAAAAGACGTCTGTGGTTATTGTCGGTTTACATAAGCTGGAGGTGACTGTGGCTTAAGCCTGAGTGTACTGGTCAGGTGAGACCTATTTGTAAACGCCACACACCTTGATCCGGGCGAATAATGGCCGTTACACCCTCTGGCCCCCACACACCCTCTGGCTCCCACACACCCTCTGGCTCCCACACATCCTCTGGCCCTTACAAACGATATGGCCTCACACATCCTGTGGCCCTCTCACACTCCATGGCCCTCACACAATCTGTGGTCCTCACACAATCTGTAGCCCTCACACACACTGTAGTCCTCACATACCCTGTAACCCTTACACAAATATGGCACTCACACACCCTGTGGCCCTGACACATGTTGTGACCCTCACACACCCTGTGGCCCTCACACAATCTGTTGCTTTCACACACCCTGTGACCCTCACACACCTTGTGGCCCACACATGCCCTGTGGCCCTCATATACCCTGAGGCCTTCACACACCCTGTGGCCCTCACACAATCTGTTGCCTTCACACACCCTGTGACCTTCACACGCCCTGCGACCTTCACACACCCTGTGACAATCACACACCCTCTGGCCCTCAATCACCCTGTAAACTTGGCACAACCTGTGGCCCACACATACCCTGTGGCCCTCACATACCCTGTGGCCCTCACACACCCTGTGGGCCTAACATACCCTCTGGCCCTTAGACACCCTATGGCCCTTACACACCCTATAGCCCTCACATATCCTCTGGCCCTCACACACCCTGTGGCCCTCTCACAAACCGTGGCCCTCACACACCCTGTGACCTTAGCACACCCTGTGGCCCTCACAAACCCTGTTGCCTTCACACACCCTGTGGCCTTCACACACCCTGTGGCCCTCACATACCCTGTGGCCCTCACGCACCCTGTTGGCCTCTCACACTCTCTGAACCTGGCCCTTAGACACTCTATGGCCCTTACACACCCTGTGTCCCTCACATATCCTCTGGCTCCTCACACACCGTGTGGCCCACACACACCCCATGGCCCTCACACACCCTGTGGCGCTTACACACCCTATGGCCCTCACACACCCTGTGACCCTTACACACACATACACACACCCGGCATTCCTCACATACCCTCTGGCCCTCACACACCCGGTGGCCCTTATATACCCGGTGGCCCTCACACACCCAGTGGCCCTCACACACACTGTGGCCCTCACATACCCGGTGGCCCTTATATACCAG
>NW_024734644.1:0-21777 GCF_018991925.1 Homarus americanus | reverse complement strand
GTTTCGGTGATTGCTATGACGTCTACATTCTCGGTACATACAACCGCTCTCAGCAAGTCTATTTTATTTCTAACGCTCCTACTGTTTGTATGGTAATATAAAGTGTATGGTTCGCTCAAAGCCACCCCAAGTCAGACAACATGTCACACAAAGTTACACTGTGTGTGTGTGTGAATTATTTATAGTGCATTACTGGCAACTTCGGACACAAAGACGACTATAAATAGCTTTCTTATCTCCCCCTCTTACCCTCTGTCAGAGGGAAGGGTATTGACAAATAACTTTTGTTTGTTTATTTTCCATTTACTTAACTAGATTTACCGATTTATTTGTTTGTTTATTCATTTATAATATACTGTAATATAATAAACACACTGCAAGTATATTATTTCTCACTTTTGATCTTTTTTTTTTTTTTTTTTTATGTATGGTTGGTTATTTAAAATAAGGCCAATTCACTTCAAGTAATGTCACCAAATGTTACCGACTGGAGTAGTGTAAACACTAGTGACGTCACTTAAGCGTCTGTTATTTAACTGGAACTACGGTAATGTCGGTGTCGAGTAAAATTTTTCCATTTACTTGAAATGGATTTACCGATTTATTTGTTTATTTATTTATTTATAATATACTGTTATATATTAAACACACTGCAAGTATTTTCTTTAATTTATAAACTTGTTTCGCAACAAAGGGAGGCTACCATTATACCTGGTAGGTGAAGTTGACCTGATACATTTATGGTGATCATTAAGGATCAAACTCAGAATCAGATGACCTGACTTCATCTTCATCATTCTCATCCTAAATTTACCACTGTCGGTAGTTTCAAGAATTAACGCAGTCATTTACTGAATATTCTTTGTAAAAAAATAAATTTTAAATGAATTATTTATAGGAGATAAGTATTATGATCAGTAAATATACCGATATGCATTAGTGACCACCTGGGACACAAAGACGGCTAAAAATAGCCCTACCTCACCCCTCTTACCCCTCTGGTCACTTTCCCTTTCCTGTCTCGTCACTGGCAAATGTTGGGGGTGTGATGATAGCTGTGTTTATTACCGGGGTATATTGTTCTTTTACTGTATGTTAGACAGGTTTATAATACATTTTTATTATTTTAATATACAGGTAATCTTAATTTTAATCCAGCTCCCCAAACGTAAGTTTCAGTATACAATAATTAGTGGTAGGGCCTTGTGAGTAGTTTACAATGTTTTCGACCACCACTCTTGACACGCTAAAAAACAATATTTAAGAGGTAAGAATTTTATACCCTGTGCTTAAGACGACCCCTAATTTTGGCCTGATTTTTTTAAGGTTCAAATTCCGTCTTATAGGCCGAGATATACAGTAGTAAATTAAACACGATTTTTCATATAGTTATTAGAATAATGGGAAGCATCGTGGTCTGGCACACACACAAGCGCTGTAAATGTTGTGTAGATTCACTGGGTGGTTTGTAAGTGTTTATTTCCATTCATACTTTCGTAACTACAACCTATGGTATTTTTTCTTCGTGTTCATATTTAATGAAGATAATGCAGAGTATAAAATGCCATATACAATACTTATACATAATGTCATCTATACAGCTGTACTATGACTGTGTGTGTTCGTGCGTGTGTTGCCTCGTGATAGTTAGAGTGGGCCCCTGTCCAGAAAGGACACTGTACTAACCTCCAGCACCGACCCAGGTGGGCTAGAGATTATGGTTTCCTAGTGTGCATCATTATGTTATTATATTGTACAGGGTACTTGAAGCATTCGCAATTCATGGGTTGTCCTGATGTGTCGTAGCGTTCGATATGTTGTGCTTGGTATGTTGTTCTCTATTGCCTATTTGATGTCAAGTATAAGGGTGTCTGTTGTTCATATTTAGAAAGGTTTTACCTGAGATCCGGGGATTAACTCTGTCGAAGTTGTTTGCCAACTTCAGTCTGGCTTTTTACCTGGATGTAATGATGAATCCTGATCATTTGTAGATAGTTTTATTATCACTGAATGGGTCATTGTAGTTAGTGGTCCTTGTTTTATATGGTAACCAGGAAACAATATTGCGAAGACTGGTTCAGTTGCGCTTTGTTAATGCCAATGAACGTGGATGGCGGTATCCTAGGTGGATCACTTCCTGTGTTCATTATATGAGAAATCACCCTCAATATTGCTCTGGCAGAATATAGATGTCTTGGGTTTAAATCTCCTCAAGGTGGCAAAGGCAGTTGAAGTTCAATAGTTTTTATTAAGTCTAGGGTTATAGGTAGTTCCTTTCCAAGTAAATACGCTGTGGCTATTGCTATTTCTCCATGTGGTAGTTATTTTAAATCCCAGGAATCTGTCTCAAAATCGTCGTTGATTTGATGTTTGACTTCGTGTTTTGCGCTAATGGCCACGCATCACTTAACTACCATTGAATTTTGTAGGTTGTATATCCCAATATTTTTATTTTCGAATTTAAATTGCTTTAATTATTTGCTTAAAATTATGTCCCTCATCACTTGAGGTATGTGTTTCGGTAAGGGGTTGTCGCGAATTGTTTCAGTTGCGATAATTGTGTTGTATGGTGGTAAGTCTTCTGTGTTTTCACATCTATTGTGTTTGATTTTTTCTTGTTTGTTATGAAGAACTCTTGTCTGGAAACTAATCCGCTATGATTCTTTTGAATTTCATTGTTCTTCTTTTAAAGTTGCGTTCTCATCTTAATTTCTTTTGGTTTATGAGGTATGTTTCTTGAGTATTTTTAGAGTATTTATTAGATAGGGTCCATTTTAGTTCTTGTTTGCTATGGCTTGTATTATACCTGCATCGCTTTTTGTTCATTATACCAATATTTTATCATACCAGTGAATCTGTAGTCTGGCAATCGTCTGCATATTCTAATGCCCTAGCGTTTCTCGCTCTCGTATCCAGTGTTTGTTGCATGCATCCCATGCAGCCCAGCAAGGCCACCTACAAGATTCTGATCCGGATTATGGACTGCATCCTCGGTTTTAGAGAAATATATATGTTAATGCTGAGAGTAATCTGTATACAAGCTTTCATCAGCTTATAGTATTTATATATACTAATGCAACACTGCACGTTGTGTGGCAACATTGCCCGAGGCTGCCATGGCAAGGCAGCCTCAGTCCGACTGTGTGAGCCTGCATGGCACGCGAGCCACCACTTGCTTTCTCTATCCAGGTTAAATGGACTTTCAGTGTTATACTCGTGTTTCTCACCATCACTGCATTCTTCAGGGAATACCCAGACCACTTCAGTTTTGCTTGTCACGGTGGTCCATGCACCCAAGAAGATGAACTGTGGCTGGTATTTGCATCGGCAAGAGCTCGCTTTCAGCGCATCAAATGGCAGCATGTCTGGGACTAAAAAGTAGTACTGCCTCTATGTTCCATGTCTGACGGGCATCAAAGGTCCAGTTTTTCACGCGGTAAAAACTGCTCAGCAATATGGGTCTGTCTACCAGATCTGAGGAGGCACCGTTGAAGCTCGCTGCATCAAGTCATACTTGAGGAGGTTTCGTACATCATCGAGGTTTTTTATCTCCCATGATAGAACCAGCCAATGCATGCACATCAATACAGTGGAGGTTATTCATGCAAGAATAACAGTTGATTCCCACTCAACAATGGTTTGAGATAGATATGTCAAAAGGGCAGCCAACAGGAGGGAGGCCATGGGTAGCCACCAGAGAGACATGCTGGGGCAGCCACCAGAGGGCCAAACAGAGCCAAACATCAGTACCACTGCTCACAGCTGCCTCCACCTGCACCAGCTGGGGCTGGACAAGAATAGAAGGCTCTGCACTCCGTTTTGGATGACACTTACATTTGAGACTGCCTGCCCTGTTATAAGGGAAGGGAAGGTATGCAAGAGGTTGCACTTGAATGCATAGTATCAGGTAAGGCCAGTTCATCACTGACTTCCTAGATTGGTGAATACTGCTCCAGCACAACTCGCTGTACTTGCAAATTCACATACTGTATTCACCAATGACGGAATAAAACCATGTTTAATTTTGGTTTATCTCCTTTGTCCTTGTCTTTTAGCACCTTAGAATGTCAACTGCGACCATTTTAGTCCGGCAATATGTCTTAAAGTGACTTTTCTGGATGCCACCATAGTCTTCTGACCTACATTTTGGAAAATGCCTGCCACGGCCGCCGGGGGCAAAATATGCAATGGCACCATATCCAGATTTGTTCATTATCTAAAAGACAGTAAGTGTGCCAAATTTGGTACTTTTATCACAAAATGCACAATAGATTTGCTATGCCGCCCCACTAAGAAGCTTTCCCGACTTTCTTATACAGTCGTTAGTGGAATTAAGGCGTATTCATGGTTGACCCAAAACGCGTACCGAGTTATGCTCCAAGGCTCCACCTACTGATGACCACCAAGAACACGCCAACAGTGCTGCCGGACTCTTTCTTGGGGAATTACCCTACACACTACATGGGTTCGCACAAACGTTACTCCCATTGGGGTCACACCTTCACCGCCTGCTGCAGACGTGATCGTCCTAGATGTAGCTTCTGTTCATGTAACCATCACTCCTCCGCCTGTGCCCAAAATATCAAAGACCACCTCGATGGGGGTGGTGTGGGCTATGTTGTTGACCCCAGGTGTTGTAATTTTGGTAGCTGGCACAATGCTGACTCACGGCAATTCCCCAAACGTCCGTCTGTCCCAGGAGAAAAGCCTCCCCGAAGGCTGCATCCATCTCAACCTTTCCCCCAGCTTACCGAGCCTTCTTCAACAACACCTGCCCCTGCCTGGCCCCACCTGGCTGCAACACAGCAGTTCTAGCCGTCTCCTAACTCAACTACAACTGGGCCTCTTCCCCATCTCTACTCAGACGCTGTCAAACCTTGTGCCCCCACCGGTGCCCCCCACACAACCCCCCCTCTGGTGACATGACACAGATCATATCCCTCTTACACGAATTTACCAACCGTATTGAAAGACTCCTTGATACACTCTGTACTGCCATCTCCAACCTACACAGACTACCCCTACCTCCAGGTGCTACCCAGTCACCCCCTTCTTCTGGTCTGATACAACCTGGTAGCCCCGCTGTGTGCCCCTCATGCTCACGGCCTACTCCACTGCCGCCTGGCACCACTGCTGGCGTCCACACCGAGCCTGCCCCGTGCCAGGCTGCCCTCATCCACCCACCACGCACTCATGGACCCAAGGACACCACCCCCGGCCCCCTGTCCCCCACTGGCGTGCCGGCACCTGGGGCCCACCCACTCCAGTTCTCCACATCAATTGACCACCATACGGACATGCTAGTGGTCTACATATCTACGCCAAGAAGAACGTCCCCTACCAACCTCTCGACGTCCCCCTTGAAGCCGACACTACCAACGTACACGCCATCACAGTCACACTAAAAGGTATGTCCCTCAATAATGTCAATGCCTATGGCCTGGCACTTGACATTATTAGGGACCTGCCACGCTTTGTCATAAACAGATAAATTGTACTGGGATATTTCCCCCCCCACACACTCATCATTCTGTCACGTTATGTAACTTGCTGACAAAACCCATGACCCTTCAGGCTTTTCCGCCCTAATGCATGAGTCATAAAGGCAAGCATGAACTCCGCTTGCTTCCCAGATAGGCACTGTAAACGCTTCTGCGCTTCACCTTGCACAGGATGTAAGGTGGTGCCCAATAAACTAGCCCCCTCTGGGGCAATCTAATCTGACTCTGACCTATATGCACTGTCAATGAATATGATGTATTCTTTGTGTTCGAACCTCTGTCCTGCATGGCAGTGAGAAGTGCTAAGACCTGACTAAATTACTCGGAAAAGGCAAACTGTACTCCATGATTTTTCCATAAATTTGTTAAACTAAAAAAAAAGTTATTCTACAGTTGTATACTTACAGTACGTTTCTTCTTCCATTGAGAGCACGATAACCCGGGAACTCCAAGTAATAAACACTTGTCTTGTGAGATCTGTCTGGAGCCGACAGTGTAGCGTACAGTATGTGTCAGGTTGTCAAATTCTCTTTATATGGGCTCACAACGCACGTACATTTAATATATCTAACAATCAGGATTGAGATAGAATAGAAACTCACAATGCGTTTTCTGGGGGCGCTGGTGGTAGAGCAGTACCATTCTTGCCTCGCAAGCTAGATGTCACGGTTTCGATTCCCAGGCTGGTGGAAGTTGTTTGGACATAATTCCTAGCCCTCATTAGTCCCTGTTCACCTAGCAGTAAAGTAGGTACCTGTTGTAAGTCGAAAGTTACGAATTTGTATTCAGGGAGTTGTTGGAGCTTCCAATAACTTGATGACATAAACCATTGACTCTTCAGGCTTCTACGCCCTTGACGGTTCAGGCTTCTATGCCCTTTACTGATGAGACATAAAGGCAAGCATGAACTTAGCATGCTTCCCTGTTGGGCACTGTAAAGGCTTCTGCGCTTCACCTTACACAAGGATGTAGGGGTGTGCCCAATAAAAAAAAAAATGTGTTTTCTATATATATATATATATATTGTTGTACAGTGCAGTGCTAAGGAGTTGCAAGGTGAGGAGAAGCTTGCTCAGAGTTCCTGTTGGGCGAGGAGCTTTCTGAGGGAGCTGGTTGGTGAGGAGCTGTTGAGAGGTCTTGCTGGTCCAGTCGCTGAGTGTAGAATGACCTCCATGATGATGATGATGATGATAATGGAGATAAAATGGCAATGGCTTGCCATGGGAAGGGAGAGAAGAGGTAAGGTAGAAGGAAAGTTATGAAACGGGAAGTAAAGTAGTAGAAAATAAGAGCAGGTGGGCTATCCACCTAGCAGAGACGATTTGATTGGCTGTAGTGAGGGCCTCACTAAGAGGTCGCCTGAGCTCAAGGGAACAGGGGGGGGGGGAGGAGGCTAAGCTACCTAGCAAGGGGATGTTTGTTATTGTGTTAGTTGGAGAGGTCTACTAGGTCCTTGTGTAACTAGTAGAAAACTCTCATCTTTTATCTTATTGGCGTCAAGGAGTTATTTATGCTGTGGTGTATAATTGTGTAAATTGGAGAGGTCTGCTAGGTCCTTGTGTAACTAGTAGAATACTCTCATCTTTTGTGTAATATTTCGTGTACAATAGTTCTGGCTCTTGAGGGTTATGGAGAAGGCTTTTTGGCCACCAGCTGTGTGATCTTCTGGTGTCCTCTGTTTTTAGTCTATGGTATAATTCGTCTTCCATTACTTCTAGTTTGTACCATACTGCCTGTGCTTGGCTGTATGTTCTTATGTTCAGTGGTAAAATGTTGTATTTTTCGTGAAGCTCTTTAATTTTGGTTGTGTATGGGGGACGTTGTTTGGAGGCTCTGCGGGTGGCTTTGTTCTGTGTTGCCTGAAGTTTTAATTGGTTGGTAAGGCTGATCGTGTTTAATGGTATTGGCGGGTATTCAAGATGGGGGCGGACAAGTGCTTTAAATAGGTGTAGTTGTATTTTCTCTTCCATTTTGCCGAATCTTCTTAATTTGGTAAGCTGTATTTGGGCTAGTCTATTGCGCTCTGTTATGTGTTTATTTATTCCGGTTCTTGTTATTGTTAGCCCCAGTATTTTTCCTTCGTTTGAGTATTGTATTTCTTCGTTGTTTACTGTGATTGGTGCTGGGTTTATCCTTGAAATGTGTATGATCTTTAGTTTCTGTGTATTAGTTTTTATTTTCCATTTCTTCTCGTAATTATTTATTTGTATTATGGCGCGAGCTGTTTTTAATGCCATCATCTGTTTGGCCTTGCCTGGATGGCGGATGATCTGGGTGACATCATCAGCATATGCGATGTATTCACCGTGAATTGGTGGCGGCATGTCTGAAGTGTAGATTGTGTAAAGAGTTGGGGATAAATTACTTCCTTGTGGTACTCCACTATAAAGTCTGAAGCTTGGGCCTTTGTGATTGCCTATTATAATGTGTGCTTCTCTATTGTCCAAGAAATTACACAGTAGAGAAGTGAAGTTGTTAGGGAGTTCTTGATTGGTTATTTTATATTTAAGTCCCAAGTGCCAGACCTTATCGAACGCTTTTGCCACATCCCTTAAAACTATGTTGCACTGTTCTTTATTATGCATTGCGTTTGCAATACTTTCGTATATAAGGGCTATGGCTGTGTTTGTTCCTCTGTGTTTCCTGAATCCGTGTTGTCTAGGGTTGTATTTGTATTCCAGTTCCAGGTGTGTTCTTAATCGTTGGTTAATTATTTTTTCCAAAATTTTTCCCGGTGTTTCTAAGAGAGAGATTGGTCTGTAGTTTTCTACTGCTGTGGGGGCTTTTCCCGGTTTTGGTATCAGTCTGATAATTGCTGTCTTGAATTTCTTTGGGTAGTAGCCTGAAGCTATGGATGCATTGAATATATTTCTTAGTAGAAGTACCATGTTGTTTGGTAATTGCTGTAAAATGAGTTTATTTATTTTACTGACTCCAGGAGCCTTGTTCTTAAAGCTATTGATTGTTCTTACTATTTCGTCCACCGTGATTGGTTTGTTTAGTGGGGACATGTCATCCAGTGTATTCAGGTCGATCGTGGGACTCGGTTGCCAAATATGGGTTATTTGCGACATATGGTTGGATACTTCCCTCTCTGTGGTCATGCAAAAGTTTAAGTTTTCTTCGTTGGTGATTTGAAAAATCTTACTCCAGAAAGATCTAAATTCCGATTCTTGTTCGGTTGGTTCTGTTAATTTGACTTGATTACTATTTATTATATAGTTTGACGTAAAATAGCAGCCAAATTATGCCCTAAACAGATGTGTGAAAGTATAGAATCATTTGGAAATCTGAATGTCTTATTTGGTTTAGGTCTCATAACTAGTATCTACAGTAGTTGAGCCAGAGCATGAAAATAAATGGAATGTTTTTTGTTTTATCCTCTTCACCACTGACCGGCTCGTTAGCCCCACGAGCGCGATCGGTGACGTCTCTGTTACGCACCGTTGGCAAATACTGGGCATGCACCGGCTCCTGAATGTACCTAAACCTGCTCCAGTGTTGGTCAAGTCTGGTCTTGAAAGAATTCACACTCGGTGCCGTCAAAACACTTTCTGGTAGATTGTTCCAAGAATTCACAACTCTCACTCCGAAAAAGTTTGCCCTCGCGGTTTTCTGGACTTGTGGCTTCTTCAATCTTGAGCTGTGACTCCTTGTGGGGCGAGCGTCCGCCAGCTCCAAGTAAGGACACTCAACTGAGTAGTGCCCCTTGAGATGCTTATACACCTCAATTAGGTCACCTTGCCCGTCTGTAGTATAAGCTTGGCAAGTTCAGGCGCTCCAATCTCTCAGAGAGTTGAGGTGCCGAAGTGCAGGCACCAGTCTGGTGGCCCTCCTTTGAACATTTTCAACCAACTGACAATCCCTAGCATATCTCGGGGACCAGACGGGGTGACAGCACTCCAGATGGGGAGGCACCTCTCTCTTGAAGATCGTTACGAGGGACGGACCATCTAGATATCTGAACGACCTTCTTATAAGACCCAATAATTTATTTGCCCGATTTACCTTCTTCTCGCAATGGCTCGAGAAATTCAGCTCATTGTCAACATACACACCTAGGTCATTCTCACATTCAGTCTCAAATAGTGCAGTTTCTTCATCCCGTTGGGACATATGATACGCCTCCTTACCGTTGGTATGCCCCAGATGCATCCTCTTACGCTTCGTGACATTGAATCTCAGCAGTCATTTCTTCGACCTTTCCTGGAACCCACAGAGATCCTTCTGCAGCTCTTCACAGTCCGCTTGGCTCTTGATTTCCCGAAATAACTTGGCGTCATCGGCAAAAATTTGTATGGAGGAGTGTACAACGTCAGGCATGTCATTTATAAAACAAACAAACAACAGCGGGCCCAATACACTGCCCTGTGGTACCCTGCTTGTGACAGGTACGGATGATGATTTCGTGCCATTAATCACCACACATTGCTTGTCGTCATTTAGAAAGTCTTCTATCCACGCTAGGACATTTCCCCGAATTCCGTACCCTTCCAGTTTGATTTTCAGCCTTTCGGGGGTACACTGTAGAAATCCTTGGCAAAATCTACGTATATATTGTCGATATTACCACCCCGTTCCGGGATATGGGTCCAAATATCCAATACCTTGAGCAATTGTGATAAACAGGAGCTCCCCGGCATAAAACCGTGTTGGCAATCCTTTACAAGGTTGTTTCGTAGTAGATGTTCCATGGGGGCATCTCTGATAATACTCTCAAGTACTTTACATATTATGCTGATCAGGCTCGCCGGTCTATAGTTGTTCGTGGAGTGACGATCGCCCTTCTTGAAGATAAGACTCACATAAGCCACTTTCCATTCACTGGGGACCTTTTGTTCATCCAGGCATTTACAAAACAGAATCTTCAGGGGCTCGGCAAGCTCGTTGCACAGCTCTCTTAGCACTCTAGAATGCATCATGTCGGGGCCGGGATTCTTATGGACCTTTAGCTTTGACAGTTTTTTCTAATACTCTCTTCTGTGAACACAATGTGGGTCAGTGCGGTGTCGAACCGTCTGTCCTCAAACGCAAGAAGGTTAATCGCATCCTCTCTTGTGAACACCTAGGAAAAGAAGCTGTACAATGGCTCAGCTTTATCCTGGTCAGAATCTGCATAACTACCATAAGAACATAAGAACATAAGAATGGAGGAAACTGCAGCGGGCCTATTGGCCCATACTGGGCAGTCCCGTTTACACCCAACCCCTATTGCTCATATAAGCATCCAACCTATGTTTGAAGCTATTCAGCGTATTCAAGTTAATGATGATATTTGGTAACTTGTTCCAATCATCCACTACTCTGTTTCCAAACCAGTGTTTACCTATTTCGCGCCTAAATCTAAATTTGTCTAACTTAAAACCATTGTTATGAGTTTGCTCCTGGTTGGATAGTTTGAGTACCTTTGTAATGTCCCCTTTGTTTAGCCCTGACTTCCATTTATACACCTCTATCAGGTCGCCCCTCACTCTACGTCTCTCGAGGGAGTGCAAATTAAGATGTTTTAACCTGTCTCTATACTCAAGGTTCCTAATGCCCGGGATTAGTCGTGTCATTCTCCTCTGAATTCTTTCCAAGGATTCTATATCCATTCTGTAATACGGTGACCAGAACTGAACTGCGTAATCCAGGTGTGGTCTCACAAGCCCAAGATACAGTTTTAGGATGACCTCGCTAGTCTTGTAACTAACACTCCTTTGTATGAACCCAAGTACTTCATTAGCCTTGTTACGAGCAAAAACACATTGTTTACTTGGCTTAAGGTTCCTACTTATTACTACTCCTAAATCTCTCTCACAGTCAGATTTCTCTATGACATCGTTGTTCATCTGGTATCTGGTTTCCCTGTTTACATCTCCTATACTGAGTACTTTACATTTGTCCACGTTGAATTTCATCTGCCATTTTTCATACCATTCGAAAAATTTGTTTAGATCTTCCTGTAGTTTTGCGGAGTCCTCGTCAGATTTAATAACACGTCCTATTTTAGTGTCATCAGCAAATTTACTTATGTTGCTGTCTATGCCGATATCTATATCGTTTATGTATATAATAAATAATAATGGTCCAAGTACTGAGCCTTGGAGAACTCCACTAGTGACATTGCTCCAATGGGACTTAGTGCCGTTAATGCTCACTCGCTGTTTCCTGTCCTGTAACCACGCCCTAATCCATTTAAGGATATTACCTTTGATGCCATGTGCTTCTACCTTTCTAATTAGTCTTTCGTGGGGGACTCTGTCGAAGGCTTTGCTAAAGTCGAGATATACCACATCATAATTGTGCCCCTCATCCACCGATTCGAAAACTGGTGAAAAGAATGTTAATAGATTAGTTAGACATGAACGCCCGCTTGTGAAGCCATGTTGGGAATCATTGATCAACTTGTGCTTCTGTAGGTGGTTTCGAATAGTTTGAAATGATTGATTCTAGTAGTTTGCCTACTATTGATGTTAGGCTGATTGGGCGGTAGTTAGAGGAAAGTGATCTATCCCCCTTCTTGAAAATCGGTATTACATTCGCTATCCTCCAGGATTCTGGTACTACACCTGTTTTTAAGGACATATTAAACAACTTAGCTAAGGGCATACTAAGCTCTTCCTTACATTCCTTTAATACTCTGACAAATATCTCATTGGGACCAGGTTACTTATTAGGCTTTAGTTTGTCTATTTGCTTACTAACATCGTTACTAGTCACTACTATCTCGCTTAATTTGTTTTCTTCACTATCTCTGAAAATAGTCGGTGCCTCGGGAATCATGTTTAAATTTTCGGTGGTAAAAACCGTTGAAAAATATTTATTCAAATTATTGCTCATTTCTCCGTCGTTGTCAGTGAGCTCGACAGTATCTGACCGTATTGGTCCAATCTTTTCTCGTGTTTTAGTTTGATTCATTTGGTAGAATCCTTTGGGGTTTGTCTTTGCCTCCCTTGCTATCCTTACCTCATTATTCCTCTTGGCTTTCCTTATCTCGGTTTTAACCCTACTCACCAATACCTTATAATAATCCTGGAGGTAAATTTCGCCACGATTTATCCTTCTACCTATAGCCTTCCTTTGGCCAATGATGTTCTTTAAATAATTATTAATCCATTTAGGGTCATTGTTGTCTGATCTGAGTGTTTTGTATGGTATGTTCTGCCTTTGTGCATTAAGTAACTCATTATTTAAATTGTCGTGGAACTCGGCAATCTCAGATCTCGTTATCAGGTCGGTGTCATCTGTCAGGTTCACGCCCAAACGCGACACCCCTTCTCTCAGCTCCCTCTTTAAACTGTCAAAGTTTGCCCTTTTGAAATCTGGTACCTTAGTGGAATTTTCCTTACATCTGCCCTGAAAATCTAACTGGAATCTAATTTCTTTGTGATCGCTGTTTGCAAGTTCGTTCCCTACCTCGACATTGAAAATGAGGTTTTCTCTGTTCGACAGAACTAACTCAAGTATACTAATACCCCGGGAGGGTTCGGTTATATGTTGACTTAGGAAACAGTCCTGGATCGTTTCGAGAAAATCCTCTGATTCTGAGTTACCCGTAAGGTCAGTCCAATCTATTTGGCCAAGGTTAAAGTTGCCTTCTATACAGACTTTAGTGTGTATGGAAGCCCTGCGCATTTCATCCCAGATAAGTCTCTCACTGACTCTATCAAGATTGGGAGGTTCTATATATTACTCCTGTGATTAATTTTTCCCAACCGTCGATTAATTCTATCCAAATTGTTTCTGTATTCCGCTCAGTTTTTATTTCCTTATTTATTTCACACTTCAGATTATCCCTCACATAGATTGCTACTCCGCCTCCTTTCCCGGTCTGCCTATCGGTATGGAACAATATGTAACCCGCAATTTGGTATTCGACCAGTAACTCACGTGAGTCTAGGTTGATCCATGTTTCAGTGAATGCTATTATATCGATTTTTTCGGTACATACCAAGGCCCTAATATCATCCATTTTGTTTCTCATACCTCTACTGTTTGGGTAGTAGACATTTAAGTTAGTCGTGTTCTGAGTCCTCCCTTTACCGCGTTTAGGTTTAAATTCCCTGTGTAATTTAGTTTTGTCATCATTCCTAACACTATTTCCCTGTAATCTTTCACTTTGTTTACCCGCTCCCACTGCAGTCTCCTCCACCCCCGTGCCCATATGTTCCCCTAGCAGTTTAAAGACTTCGATATCTTTTGAACTCCCCCCTCTAGAGACCCAGCCAGGGTTGCCACCCCCTCCCGAGACAGGTGTACCCCTTCCCAAGCATAAAGGTCCCTTCTGCCGTAGAAGTTGTCCCAGTTGTCAATGAATGGGACTGATATTGACTTGCAATATCTGTCAAGACGGCCGTTGACACCAACTGCCCTTGACAACCATTCATTGCTAACTCTCCTTCTAGGCAGCACACCACATATGATAGGGATCCCTCCCTTAGTCCTAATACGATCTATAGCTGGCTTGAACTTATCAAGAAGCTCCTCGCTCCTACACCGGCCTCCTGCACTGAGGCAGATAATGGGTTTGTTCCCATTACCAGACAAGATATTGTCCATCCTGTCAACTATGTCCCCAACCCCAGCCCCTGGCAAACACACCCTCATCCTATTTTTATTTTTACCACAAAAAGCCCTGTCCAAGTCCCTTACCTGTGAGTCACCAACAATTAAAGTTTTTATACCTTCCTTGTCAGCCCTGTCCCTGACTGTACTAATGTCCATTTCGTCTATCAAGGGACTGAACGAGTTGGTACACTTAGCTGTTGTTGTCGTTGTTGTATCCTTGGTGTGTTTCTTGACCACCAGCTTGGTAGTCCCTCTCCTCACAACCTTCCATTCGTCATTCACCGGCTTTCCCTGTCTCGTTTCTTCCTTCATCTTTGCTATCTTTTCCTTTATTTCAAGATTTCTTTCTCTAATTTCAGGTTTTTCTCCTTGGTATTCTCTATTTCAGCCTACAGAAGGGCATAACCCCATTTACAAGTAGCACTAGCCATATCTGGTAATTTTCCCCGGGAGCGGAGCTAAGCTGCCGTGACCTTTCCCCTAGTGAGGTCAGAACACAACTTCTTCAAGCCTCAGGTCTGATACTCCTACTCGCGTTTTTAATTTCGAATTTGCATAGCGGTAAAACGCCTTTGGGTTTGACATGACCTCGTTTGCAACCAGCCTCTGGAACTCATTTTCAGCCCTCCTACACTCTATATTTGCTTGGTTTCTGGCTCTTGCATACATCCTCCTGTCCTGCTCATCGTTTGACCCAACCCACGTCTTGAATTTCTAGGTTTTCTTCTTAACTTTGTCGACCGCCGCATGGTTCATGTGTAGGGATCCCCTCGTATTCCTAGAGGCACTGGGTCTGGTCTTGGGTATACTGTATATTTATCGATCAAATGGGTCACTTTACTAGTTATGATATTCAGTGTAGTGTCTGCGTTCTTGTGCCTTAATGAGTCAGGCCAGTGGATACCCCTCATCTCTTCCCTCATTCCGTTGTAATTTCTCTTGTAATATTTGCACCTTGGCCTGGCCTTATCCTGAACTAGGTAACAGTTAAATCTGAATGACAACACTATATGGTGACTGGTGCCAACTGGGGCAAGGTGTTCTAGTTTGGCCACCATACCCTCCTTGTTTGTTATGATGAGGTCTAGTGGCTCTGGGTGTTTGCTCCCCTCTGTAATGTGTCGGGTCTCTAACATGTTGGAACAGAAAATTATATTTCAGAGTTTCTACAAAAAGTGTAGCAGGGTCAAGTCATTTGGGGTGAACTCGTTTCTCCAGTCGATGTCGCCATAGTTAAAGTCCCCCTTGATAAGGAGGTGGCTAGGGTTGAGCATCGCCATTTTTCTTTTTTTTTAAGTCAACTTCAGTAGTAAGGCAATGTAATTCTTAAATCTTCAGTTGCGAGGAATGGTAATAGTATGAACCATTGTAAACATAACCCAGGAATGTATCACTCTTGATGACAACTTGATAGATAAGTGTGATTACCTGATAGTGAACTTCTTGGTCTGAGGGCAAAGTGTGATCGAGTGATGGTCTTTGGTGCGTGTGTACTGTATGTGTGTGTGTGTGAAGGGGACGCTGTCTCTCGCTCACCGATACCTTATCTCTGCTCAGGGAATCAAGAGGGCTTCTCAATCTCACTTATGTATTCATTTATTTATTACTTCCCTTAACTTTTCTGTATAAAACTTACATTTTTATACAAATGAAGAACTGCTAACATACATAATCTAACAGAATAAATTACAAAGAAATCCCCCAATTTGCATCTTTCCAGGATCATGGCTTCCCCCCGACCTCCTGACCCTTAATTCTACCTTGTAATATCTATCGTTATTCCCCTATCCTTAAGTATATAGTAGGAGTACAATATTTCACTATGTTATTTTGCGATAGTTTTTTTTTTTTTTTAGTTTCTGTTTTCGTACTTCTTTATTGCCTCTTCCATCAGTATAACTTATGTTCAGCAGTCTCCTGTAGCACAAATACCTCAAGACCTACAGGTATAGTGTGCCGAAACCTTTTGCCATTATCATAGTACTGACCGTGTACTTTATACTGTACTTAAACGGCCTTTTCTTACGTCCCTTCTCATCAGTTCTAAAATTATTTAAAGCTGTTTTTGCATGACATAATCTTATTTTAATTTCTCTTTCACATTTACCATCACAATACTGTACGTATATACTACTTCCCATATGAGGTACACAAAATTTTTTCCGCATGCTTAAGGTCTTAACTTAACCTAACCTAACCCTACCAAAATTAGAAAATAATGATTTATTTTTATTAGGAAACAATCACTATATTTCTATCTGTATAGCATTAACTCAAACACTTAATTTTACATCTTGTGCAGTATTCTAATCTATTATTTGTAATGCCTCTTCACTATATGTCATGAGGACGGTATAATCTCCATATTCAATATTTGACATTTCTTTATCACTAACTTTTATTTCTTCATCTCTACTTATAAATTATTTTATTAAAACTTTAGAGATATTACGCAGTGTTGGAAGCAGGACACAGCCTTGTCTAACTAACCCTAGACCTTATTTACTATCTGTTGCTAGTAAGATTATTTAAAAAAAAATTATCTATCAGAATTGCTTTTTCAATGCTTTATGAAGATTATTATGCTTTATCCTATCAAAAGTTTTCCAAAATCAACAAAATTAAAGTCTTTAAACTTATAAAGCTTAAAACTTTCAAATTAACTACTGTACGTATTGCATGCCTTCCCGAGTTCTTCAGTTCATCCTCCTTCTCGAAATCCAATTTGATCTTCAGAATAACTCACTGTCTACTCTAGTTTTAGGTATGTTTAATTCCTTTTAACAAAAAAAATGCACCCATGACATGTCAAACTAGAGGTGAAATTGAAGAGCTGAGGGTAATACGTCAAAATCCGTTGTCGTGAGGAAAATAAGAACGAGGATTTTACTTCGAGGAGGAACACCGAGCAACGCGTCTTGACTCAACGTGTCCTCTGTGATAACAACTGTTTACAAAATATAAATGAGGTAGATGTAGGCGTTGTCTATCTATGCACGTGTGAGGAACAGTAAGGAAGTAGGACTTTCAGTGTGAGGGGATTATTATTATTATTATTTTTTTTTTTATAAGATTTGTAGGAATATTACCTGCGCGGCCCTTAAGCTAAAATGCTTGTCCACCAACTGCTGGGATAAAACACCAGCATCTCTAGGCTTTCTTCATTGTAGTGCTTCAATAGCACATCGTGAGTCAGTGTGTATTACAACGACTTGTTGACTGTTTATGGAAGCATGTCTTAGGACTCCGAGTATGGCAGCTAGCTCAACTTGCAAAGTAGGGCATCCATCTGAGGTTCTCCAATGGGACATTTTACCTCCTGTGGTGAAGGCTGCTCCTGCCTTCGTACTGGTGGGCTCTACGGAACCGTCTGTGTAATACACTGCAGAATCATACAAATAGCCCCCGTTCCTCGCTGGAAGATTCCTACAAATCTTAAAAAAATAAATAAGTAAATAAAAAAGCTGGAAGATTTTAAATTCAAGGGGAAAATAAACAATAGACAACAAGGATTTATGCCCAATAGAAATACCCTAACTGCATTAGCTACAAAAACGGAAATAATGACAACAGAAAAAAGCAAGGGGAACCAGATCAATATAATTTTAAGGGACGTTTCTAAGGGTTTTGATAAAGTTTGGCATTTAGGCTTAAAATATAAAATATTTAAATTAGGATTTAACGAACAATTGCTAAGAATATTGTGTGACTATTTAGATGATAGGAGAGCACAAATTCAAATTGAAATCTTTATGGGGATTATGTTTATTCTTGAGAGTGGAGTGCCTCAAGGAGGATGCCTTTCTCCAACACTATATACAATTTACACCTCAGACACACCTCAACCTTCCCCATTAGCGAATATGTAATGTTTGCTGATGATATTACTCAAATAGAAATCATACCCAGGAAAATCAACCCAATTTATGGCACGCTACACGGTAAGAGCGATAAAAAACATAAATGGCTTTGAGAAAAAATGGAAAATTAGGACAAATAAGAACAAATTCAAGATAATATCAATAGCCAAGATCAAAGCAAGTTCAGTAATAGTCGACCAGGAACTATACCCATACGAAACTGAAGGCAGAATGCTTGGACTAAAACTAACAAAAAGAGGATATATAACATACTTAAAGGATAAAGAACGACAGGCAAGAATAAGATTATCAAAAATATAACGTTTTAAGAACCTTAGCATTAATAGCAAAAGAAAGATTATATAGCCCTTGTCAAATCAATTATAGACTACCCACCCACCCCATTGAACACTCTTAGTAAAACGAGCATTAAAAGGTTACAAACAGTACAAAATATAGCCCTCAGATTTATATATAACATAAAATATACAGACCACATCAATAATGAACAGCTACACAAAAGAGTTAACCTCCTAGCAATCAATGTAGAAATACACAACAAAGCCGCAAATATTTAGAACAAAGTGACTGAACTAAACACAGAAACTTACCAAAACTGGATAAATAATATAGATAATGAAGAAATCCAAGAACACAGTTGGTTTAAATCAGCCAGAAGGAAAGTAAGTGAACCATCTCCTGACCCAATATACACATAAAACATTAATAGAGAGAATAAAAGATGAGAGTGACCTACCAGCTCCACTAAGAACCTAAAGGTACAGTGTACCTTTAGACTAACACAGCTAACATATAACTAACACCTTAAAAATAATAATAATAATAAAAATAATAATAATAATAATAATAATAATAATAATAATAAAATGTGACTACCCTCCCAGCCACACAAGGACCTGGGAGGGCTCACTAACTCCACCGCAGTAAAAAAAATTAAATAAATAAACAAATAAATAAATAAATAAAATAATTATAATAAGCAGCACTATATAAATAAACCAATATTAATACTGTACAAGGATCTGACGACCCAAGGGAGCAAAACAAAGATAAAACACCAATAGGAAAGATGAAGCGATCTGGTTGAGCCCAGATTCTTTCTACTCCTACTGTATTTCAGTTTCACCACTTTTTCTTCAACCCCTAATAATTTTCTTTCCCCTCATAACTCATGACTCCAAAGCCAAAGAAGAGGATTCTACTGAACGCTCTCAAACAGACAAGACCTCCTCTCAACAAGCTCTTCACCACACAGCAACTCCCAAGCACTGCATTGTATATATATATATATATATATATATATATATATATATATATATATATATATATATATATATATATATATATATATATATATATATATATATATATATATATATATATATATATAGAAAACGCCATAGTGTGTTTTCCTTCTCACCTCCATCCTTAGTGCGAGATTTCCTACGTGTACGTTTGTATGTGAGCCTAACAAAGAGAAATTTGACAACTGGCCACATACACCACATACACTACGCTACAAGTGTAAGCTTAAGTGTGACTTCGAGTGTGAATTTAAGTATAACCAACCTCCTGTCTAGGATGAGCTTCTTGGCGATGGTGAGGAAGGCTGCCAGGTGTACGGTGTCTGCGCTCTCTTCCCCCACCATGGCCGCCACTGTCTTTCTCATCTCAGCCTCGGATGGCACCAGGCCTGCCCGCCAGTCATGCATGGATTTAATAATCAATTAGTTCGTTGATGTTGTTCTCATGTCTACTGTAATAAAGTTCATTATCAAATTTGCTGGTTGGTTTTAACTTTTAAGCCACAAACTGAATGAAAATCAGAAAGTTTATGTGGGAATATCAGTACAGCTCTAGATATTAAAAGAGAATACAGTACAACTGTACCAGACGAATCACCTCACACGTTGGTACAGTATAATGCCGGGCAAGCTTCTCAGCCTAAATACGGTGCATTATACCTTTACCAATAATTACCTTAATGAAAGTTGCAATGTATCTTGTGACATTTGGGTCATTGTCAGTACGCAAAACAAAGCCAAATAATAAGAGATTTATGGAATGTGATCGGTAAACATCCATTAAGGAAGTTTTCAAAAAAGGAAAAATACTTACATGTTTTCTTTAATTCAGACATCATGATGATCTACAATTCTACATTGATATTTATTAATTCTCTGTCAATCAATCGAGGTACCATCCTCTGGTCTGAGGGTTGGAATGATCTAAGTCGTTTTGCGTTGCATCTTGGCATACAGTGCAGTAATCCAGATTGTGGTGTACGAGAGATTTATAAAATTTTGTCTCTTGTTACGACCTGTTGGCAAGTACTGAGCATGCACTGACTCCTGAGTGTACCTGAATCTGCGCCATTGTTGGTCAAGTCCGGTATTAAATGAGGTCACACTTGGTGCCACCACAACACGAGCAGATCGTTTCAAGAGTTACTCTTACTCCAAAAAAGTTAGGAACTGACAATTTTGTGTGCGCTTGACTTCTTTAACCTGAGGCTGTAACCTCTTGTCCAATGATTCCCACACTTTTTCATATGCAGAGTTGTAAAGTAACGAAATAAATTTACTTGAGTACTGTACTCAAGCAACATTTTGGGCTATTTATTTTTTAATAAGTACAAAAAATTTCAGTACTTTTCCTTCTACTTAAGTATGGTTTTCTAATACTTTTACTCCAGTAAAATTGAGAAAAAAATCTTTACTCGTTTTAAATATCGAATTAGAGAACACAAGAGAAACTTGAAAGCTAACCAATCACAAGCGTTTCTTCACATCTGGACCAATAACAAGCATTCTTTCATATCGTTTCATCTGTGTACCCAAGTCACAAGAATGGCAAATGAGATCGGTTTGCTCTATAATGAACTGAAGTTCTCGGGCCATTGTGAGAAAAAGGTAAATCAGGCAACAAAACTAGTAGGTTTTATAAGAAGGTCGTTTAGATATCTGGATGGTTCGTCGCTCGTCACGATCTTTAAGAGAGAGGTGCTTCCCCGTCTGGAATAATGTCACCCCGTCTGGTGCCCGGTGTATGCTAGAGACTGTCAATTGATTGAAAACGTCCAAAAGAGGGCCACCAGACTGGTGCCTGCTCAACGGAACCTCAGTTACCCAGCGAGATTGGAGCGCCTTCAACTACCTAGCTTATGCTACTGACAGGCGAGGGGCGACCTAATTGAAGTGTATAAACATCTCAGGGGGCACTACGCGGTCGAATGTACAGTCGAGGACAAAAGTTCCATCCCTGTGGTGTAACTGAGTCACAGGAATGAGACTCCGAACTGACCTACCCTGATTGTTGTATCTCGTTTGGGGTCGATACTGTTTCATTTAAGGAGGGAGCGAACTTTAGACCCCGACTGTACATACCTGGAGCTGGCGGACGTCCGCCTCACTAGGAGTCACAGCTGAAGGTTGAAGAAGCCACAAGTCCAGAAAACTGTGAGGGCAAACTTTTTCGGAGTAAGAATTGCGAACTCTTGGAAGTTGGAACAATTTGCCAGAGAGTGTTGTGACAGCATTGAGTATGAGCTCATTCAAGGCCAGACTTGACCATCATTGGACCAGGTTCCGATATACAGGAGCCAGTGCATGCCCAGTACTACCGCCTGGGAAGATATTGGAAGCATAATGTGTTGTCTAATGGTAGACCCTGCTGCCATATGGCATCACAAAAATTGTGACCAAGTCCCAGGTGGCTGATCTGACTTTCTGCCTCATTTACACACAATTGTCTCAATTGTTTATTTTACTTTGACAACACAACATACATTTATAATTTCTCACTCTTGATATATATATTTTTAGGGCTCATTATTATTATTATTA
>NW_024734643.1:0-4228 GCF_018991925.1 Homarus americanus | reverse complement strand
CAATTTCCTCGTCAAAGCAATAAGGGGTTGAAGAAAGCACGAAAATTCATGAGAGGAAGGACGAGTTATTTTTTCTCATTATATTATCTTTGGTTTACAAGCTTGAGAGAGTAATAGATGATGGCCCTTATTTTGTGATTATTGTTACCTTCTGTTTACCTGTTATAGTCACTGATGAAGAGTCTGTAGAGTCAGTATTAAAGATGCACTGGAAGTAACATTAATAACTGTTTATGGTGTAAATTTTTATACCCAAATGGACTTTTTCTCGATTTATTAATAAAATAAACTATAGCACAACAACTGGGACATCACCATAATTAATGCTAGGAGCGGTGAGCGTTAATAAGGGATGAAACATATGTGTAACGAGCTTCGTGGACACATGTGTTGCATGGCTAAGAAACGGGATACAGACTGCCAGGAGCCGGATACACATTGCTGATCCCGCAGTCAAGATGCTGGGCGCTAAGTGGAATACACTGTCACGTGTCCAGTTGATGATTACACGCTGCTCATAGGCTAGTTACCGTGGGTGATGTAATTATATAAACATAGTGTTTGTAGCCCACATTAATATACAGTATTACGGTCTGTCTGACGGGCTAATACTTTATTATAATGTACCATCCATTTCTATATTTATCATTTTTTCAGGTTGTTGTTCAGGTTTTAATCAGCAGTCATAGTAATCTCTTAAGACTGAAGAGGAAAAATAAGAGATAACTGTATTATATACTGATGGAAAGAAGTACAAGGTATTGGTATTGTGGGAAAGGTGTTTGTTGATCAAGTAACCCAAATTAAGGAGCAAATTTTAGTATTAACAATATGGAACGATCTATATAGTATTAGTTAAGGACGGCAAATTGGTGCCATTTTTTACTGTAATAATACAAGACTAATACCACATGTTGGAGTTTGATGATCTTAATATACCGTAGAACCAACTTTTCTGGACTTTTACAAATTCAAATTTGCAATTTAAAATATGTATGCCGTTTTTGACCCGGTCTAATGGTGACACTGGTGTTTATACCATTCAACACAGTATGGTGGCTCACTGGCAAGGTACCTGTTGTGGATGATGGAGGCCTCGGGTTCGACTGCCAGACTTACTGAAGACGTGTTGAACTGGACGAGACAGAGACAGGATTTTGAATGGTTCGTAAGTAAAATTTATGTTTTACCAGTGATGTTGGGGCTGGTGCAATGGAATTACTCTACTATAGAGAAAGAAGCTGTGGCTCTGCTTATGGCACTGGAAAAGTTTAACATATATCTTGGCAACGCCTACCAGAGAATTGTAGTTTACAGTGACCTTTTGTATTACAGTTCAGAAGTCGAATGAAAAACAAGAATCAGAGACTTAATAGATGGTGTTTAACTCATCAGGGAAGGACTTGTAGTATTGTGTAAGAGTGAGGGAAGGACTGGTAGTATTGTATATGGGAGCCCAAGGAAAAGGACTTGCAATGGGGACTTGGTATGTTGTGGCTGGTGAGGAAGGACTTGCAGTATTGGTAGGAGTGAGGGATGGACTTGGTATGTTATCTAGGAGTGAGGGAAGGACTTGTAGTATTGTGTAGGAGTGAGGGAAGGACTTGGAATGTTGTGTACGAGTGAGGGATGGACTTGTAGTATTGTGTAGGAGTGAGGGATGGACTTGTAGTATTGTGTAGGAGTGAGAGAAGGATTTGTTGCATTGTGTAGGAGTGAGGGAAGGATTTGTAGTATTGTGTTGGAGTGAGGGATGGACTTGGTATGTTTTGTAGGAGTGAGGGATGGACTTGGGTTGTTGTGTAGGAGTGAGAGAATTTCGTAGCAAAAACTCTGTCTCATTCACCAGACTGAAAATTAAGAACGAGTGATTCATCTTTGGGGAGGGAGTTTTATAAGGCACTGAATATATTTGATTGAGAGGTAATTACACTGCTTCTTCAGTAAGTAGTACTATATTTTATATTTGTTCCTGTATGTAAACATTGTCTAGTATGTTATATACCGTATATTAATTTATAATAAGTATGTAATAAGTAAATCAGCTTAACGTTGTGCATTTGTTAGGTAATATAGTATGGTAATTGGCGGCATGGTATCCACATTGTTTGGGTCACGGCAAGTGCAGGGAGGTAGATGAGCCTGGCTGGTGATAGTGTGTGGTCCAGGAGTGGTACAGTTGGTCTGGACTCAGGATATATTTATATGGAGGTAAGTAGTGTATACTTTTGTACTGTCCAAGTGTATGGTGAGGCTGAGGTTCGGGTTTGGGTTAATTTAGGCTGTGGTCATCTGTACTGTACTTAAATTGTTCCTTTACTTGACCTTTGTTTATGTTCTCTAACTTTATAGTGTTAAGTTATGCAGTGTTTGGTTCCTCCTCAATATGATGTTGAGTTAATCTGAGGTTTATTATTGAGAACCTGGTGGAGATAATATAAGAGTCATTATAGTGTTTACCCTGCTTGTTGTTGTGACCACTCGTGTGACTTGACTAGTGGTAAATTCTTGATAAAGAGGAGTGCTGGCATAACAGTATGAAGAAAGAGTGATTTTAATTCTTAACACCCTGCAATATATATATATATATATATATATATATATATATATATATATATATATATATATATATATATATATATATATATATATATATATATATATATATATATTATTATTATTAGCAAATATATATTACATATATATTATTATATGGCGGTTATTACATACGTATTATTACATACATATTATTATTATTATTACATATATATATATATATATATATATATATATATATATATATATATATACCATTTTGGTTAATATAATTTTAATTTCACAGGTAGAAACAGAAAATACTACTCCAGGGAGGAGAGGACCATAACTTGGTGTACAGATGACGAGGCGACATCAAGATGGACAAGAGAAACGATCAAGAGTACAGTAAAGGATGAACATTCTCTAAATAACTCAGTCTACCAAACATGACAGGAAGTTTATTGTATATATGAAAGTGTTGGTTAAATACGTCCACAAAAATACTAAAAAAGATTTTAACAGTGTGTTGAAATCTTATCTACTGACTACTGTAGAGATACTGTAGGACTATAGGAGTGAGGAATTAACAAGAAATATTGTGTAGGAGTGAGGGAAGGACATGGAATGTTGTGTAGGAGTGAGGAATGCCTTGGTATGCTGTGTAGCAATGAAAGAAGGACTTGCAGTGTTGTGAAAGAGTGAAGGAAAGACTTGTTGTTGTGTAGGAGTGGGGGAAAGATTTGTAGTGCTGTGTAGGAGTAAGAGAAGGAATTGCAGTGCTGTGTAGGAGTGAGAGAAGGACTTGCTATATTGTGTAGGAATGAGGGATGGACTTGGTATGTTGTGTAGGAATGAGGGAAGGACTTGGTATGTTGTGTAGGAATGAGGGAAGGACTTGGTATGTTGTGTAGGGGCGAGGGAAGGACTTGGTACGTTGTGTAGGAGTGAGGGAAGGACTTGGTATGTTGTTTAGTAGTGAGGGAAGGACTTGGTATGTTGTGTAAAAGTGAGGGATGGACTTGGTATGTTGTGTAGGAGCGAGGGAAGGACTTGGTACGTTGTGTAGGAGTGAGGGAAGGACTTGGTATGTTGTGTAGTAGTGAGGGGAAGGACTTGGTATGTTGTGTAGAGTGAGGGACGGACTTGGTATGTCAGGCAGAAGTGAGGAAGGACTTGGTATGTTGTGCAGGAGTGAGGGAAGGACTTGCATGTTGTGTAGAGTGAGGAAGGACTTGCAGTGTTGTGTAGAGCGAGGAAGGACTTGGCTGTTGTAGAGTGAGGGCTGACTGGTATGTGTAAGAGTGAGGGAAGGACTTGCATGTTGCATGAAGTGAGGGAAGGACTCTGGTATGTTGTAGGGAGTGAGGGAAGGACTTGCAGTGTTGTGTAGGAGTGAGGGAAGGACTTGGTATGTTGTGTAGGAGTGAGGGAAGGACTTGGTATGCTGTGTAGGAGTGAGGGAAGGACTTGCAGTGTTGTGTAGGAGTGAGGGATGGACTTGATATGTTATGTAGGAGTGTGGGAAGGACTTGATATGTTGTGTAGGAGTGAGGGAAGTACTTGTAGTATAGTGTAGGAGTGAGGGAAGGACTTGCAATATTGTGTAAGAGTGACGGAAGGACTTGCAGTGTTGTGTAGAAGTGAGGGAAGGACTTGTTGTGTTTGAATGAGGGAAGAACTTGTTGTGTAG
>NW_024734642.1:0-12350 GCF_018991925.1 Homarus americanus | reverse complement strand
AGAGTAGTGGATGAATGGAACAAGTTACCAAATATCATCATTAACTCGAATACGCTGAATTGCTTCAAACATAGGTTGGATGCTCATATGAGCAATAGGGGTTGGGTGTAAACGGGACTGCCCAGTATGGGCCAATAGGCCCGCTGCAGTTTCCTCCATTATTATGTTCTTATGTTCTTATATGAGCATCCAACCTATGTTTGAAGCAATTCAGCTTATTCGAGATAATGGTGATATTTGGTATCTTGTTCCATTCATCCACTACTCTGTTTCCAAACCAGTGTTTACCTATTTCACGCCTAAATCTAAATTTGTCTAATCTAAAACCATTGTTACGAGTTCGCTCCTGGTTGGATAGTTTGAGTACCTTTGTAATGTCCCCTTTGTTTAGCCCTGCCTTCCACTTATACACCTCTATCAGGTCGCCCCTCGCTCTATGTCTCTCAAGGGAGTGCAAATTAAGATGCTTTAACCTGTCTCTATACTCAAGGTTCCTAATGCCCGGGATTAGTCTTGTCATTCTCCTCTGAATTCTTTCCAAGGATTCTATATCCATTCTGTAATACGGTGACCAGAACTGAACTGCGTAATCCAGGTGTGGTCTCACAAGAGCAAGATACAGTTTTAGGATGACCTCGCTAGTCTTGTAACTAACACTCCTTTCTATGAACCCAAGTACTTTATTAGCCTTGTTACGAGCAAAAACACATTGTTTACTTGGCTTAAGGTTCCTACTTATCATTACTCCTAAATCTCTCTCGCAGTCGGATATCTCTATGGCATCGTTGTTCATCTGGTATCTGGTTTCCCTGTTTACATCTCCTATACTGAGTACTTTACATTTGTCGACGTTGAATTTCATCTGCCATTTTTCAGACCATTAGAATAATTTGTTTAGATCTTCCTGTAGTTTTGCCGAGTCCTCGTCAGATTTGACAACACGTCCTATTTTAGTGTCATCAGCAAATTTACTTATGTTGCTGTCAATGCCGATATCTATGTCGTTTATGTATATAATAAATAATAATGGTCCAAGTACTGAGCCTTGGGGAACTCCACTTGTGTCGTTGCTCCAATGGGACTTAATGCCGTTAATGCTCACTCGCTGTTTCCTGTCCTGTAACCACGCCCTAATCCATTTAAGGATGTCACCTTTGATGCCATGAGCTTCTACCTTTCTAATTAGTCTTTCGTGGGGGACTCTGTCGAAGGCTTTGCTAAAGTCGAGATATACCACATCATAATTGTGCCCCTCGTCCACCGATTTGAAAACTGATGAAAAGAATGTTAATAGATTAGTTAGGCAAAAACGTCTGCTTGTGAAGCCATGCTGGGAATCATTGATCAATCCGTGCTTCTCCAGGTGATTTCGAATAGAGTTTGAAATGATTGCTTCCAGTAATTTGCCTACTATTGATGTTAGACTGATTGGGCGGTAGTTAGAGGATAGTGATCTATCCCCTTCTTGAAAATCGGTATTACATTCGCTATCCTCCAGGATTCTGGTACTACACCTGTTTTTAAGGACATGTTAAACAACTTTGCTAAGGGCATACTAAGCTCTTCCTTGCATTCCTTTAATACTCTGGCAAATATCTCATCGGGACCAGGTGACTTATTAGGCTTTAGTTTGTCTATTTGCTTACTAACATCGTTACTAGTCACTACTATCTCACTTAATTTGTTTTCTTCACTATCTCTGAATAGAGTCGGTGCCTCGGGTATCATGTTTAAATTTTCGGTGGTGAAAACTGTTGAAAAATATTTATTCAAATTATTGCTCATTTCTCCGTCGTTATCAGTGAGCTCGCCGGTATCTGACCGTATTGGTCCAATCTTTTCTCGTGTTTTAGTTTGATACATTTGGTAGAATCCTTTGGGGTTTGTCTTCGCCTCCCTTGCTATCCTTACCTCATTATTCCTCTTGGCTTTCCTTATCTCGGTTTTAACCCTGCTCGCCAATACCCTATAATGGTCCCGGAGGTGAATTTCGCCACGATTTATCCTTCTACCATTAGCCTTCCTTTGGCCAATGATGTTCTTTAAATAATTATTTATCCATTTAGGGTCATTGTTGTCTGATCTGAGTTTTTTGTATGGTATGTTCTGCCTTTGTGCATTAAGTAACTCACTATTTAAATTGTCGTGGAACTTGGCAATCTCAGATCTCGTTATCAGGTCGGTGTCATGTCAGGTTCACAGCCAAGCGCGACACCCCCTCTCTCAGCTGCCTCTTTAAACTGTCAAAGTTTGCCCTTCTGAAATCTGGTACTTTAGTGGAATTTTCCTTACGTCTGCCCTGAAAATCTAACTGGAATCGAATTTCTTTGTGATCGCTGTTTGCAAGTTCGTTCCCTACCTCGACATTGGTAATTAGGTTTTCTCTGTTCGACAGAACTAAGTCCAGTATATTATTACCCCGTGTGGGTTCGGTTATATGTTGACTTAGGAAACAGTCCTGGATTGTCTCGAGAAAATCCTCTGATTCTGAGTTACCCGTAAGGTCAGTCCAATCTATTTGGCCAAGGTAAAAGTCGCCTACTATACAGAGCAATTCTTAGAACCGGCTTAACTGAGCGAACGACCTCAAACTTTCCTGGATAGCACCTCCACACAACTCAAGACTAGAGTTCCGACCTCCTCACAGACGCTTAGGATTGCCAACAACAGCTGTTCTCCCTACGGGCAATGTGAGTGACCCACACTCCTGCTGTAGGGTTGCTGTTTCTTGGCCTTCCTGACGTGGTTGGAGGGCTTTTTCTCCACCCTACGATTTCTTATTACTTACCCTGGCCGAAGCACCTGCATTTTTTTTTCTTAAGCATTCGTGCCGGAGCCCCTCTAGTGGCGCACACCTCACACGTGTGTGGGATTGTGTGTGGTCATTGGGGTCAGGGAAAAACAGGCCGAACCCATAGCGACGACTGTAATCGTGCAGTCACTCCACTGCGCAGGGGTTGTCTTTGGTAAAACACAGAAGGATCTCCAATAAACTTCTACATGTAAAAATAGCAGTTAACCTAAGAATAACGGTAAAAGACAAAAATAAACCCGTTGACAGATCAGGTTTGATTATCCTAGCATACGTTGAGCTAGGGGTGCCCTTCAGCAGGGTGTTTAACCAGAATGAGGGATTCAAAGTCATTTACAGCAATGAAAATGATGCAGACAAACTGCTTACCAAGAAAGCAAAAAAAATCTTTGCCAGGAATAAACTTAGATTGGTCGTGCCCCCTGAGCTTAAAGTCAGAAGATCAGTTTTCGTAAGGACACTTGATTCTCAAGTAGGTGGGGAAACGGCAGAATTCTTGAAGACGAATATAAAGAACAGAAATGAAGGACTTAAGATTGAAGAGGTAATTAAAATAAAAAAACTACACTCGTGTACTAAAGATCTGCTTCGAAGAAACGGCCATGGCAGACAGGGTTCTCCAAAATGGCTTCCTAGCATGCAGCATGTCAATATCCCCACACCAAATAAGGAGGGAAAAGTTCAAAAGCCTCCTGAAATTCTTCACGTATTACAAATTTGAAGAAAATTCTACAAAGGATTGTCCAGAAAAGGATAAAAAACACTGCTCCAACTGTGCAGAGGAAGAGCATGTTTATACCCAGTGCAGTACTACCAACAAAGACTGTGTAAACGCCCTATTAAAAAGACCTTCATAAAATACAAACAGGATGCAGAAGAGCAAAATGAAAAGAACAAAGATCAACATACATATGTAGAAATAGCAAAGAGGGTGGTAAACCTTAATGAAACAGATCACTTCAAGGTAATGGTGAGCATGCTACATGCTCACCTCCACAGCATAATAGCCTCAGGGTACTATGCCGATGAACCAAATAGAATACTGGAAATAAACAACATGCCACAAAAGAACTTCCCATCAAACCCCAAATCAGCATATCTCTTACCCGCCACCAGCACTCCAGAGCTTACTGAACACTTAGGCAAAGATTAGATGTTCTCAACATAAGCAACATAAGTATATTTGCTGATGACACTAAAATAGGACGTGTTATCAAATCTGACGAGGACTCGGCAAAACTACAGGAAGATCTAAACAAATTTTTCAAATGGTCTGAAAAATGGCAGATGAAATTCAACGTCGACAAATGTAAAGTACTCAGTATAGGAGATGTAAACAGGGAAACCAGATACCAGATGAACAACGATGCCATAGAGAAATCCGATTGTGAGAGAGATTTAGGAGTAATGATAAGTAGGAACCTTAAGCCAAGTAAACAATGTGTTTTTGCTCGTAACAAGGCTAATAAAGTACTTGGGTTCATACAAAGGAGTGTTAGTTACAAGACTAGCGAGGTCATCCTAAAACTGTATCTTGCTCTTGTGAGACCACACCTGGATTACGCAGTTCAGTTCTGGTCACCGCATTACAGAATGGATATAGAATCCTTGGAAAGAATTCAGAGGAGAATGACAAGACTAATCCCGGGCATTAGGAACCTTGGGTATAGAGACAGGTTAAAGCATCTTAATTTGCACTCCCTTGAGAGACGTAGAGCGAGGGGCGACCTGATAAAGGTGTATAAGTGGAAGGCAGGGCTAAACAGAGGGGACATTACAAAGGTACTCAAATTATCCAACCAGGAGCGAACTCGTAACAATGGTTTTAAATTAGACAAATTTAGATTTAGGCGTGAAATAGGTAAACACTGGTTTGGAAACAGAGTAGTGGATGAATGGAACAAGTTACCAAATATCATCATTAACTCGAATACGCTGAATTGCTTCAAACATAGGTTGGATGCTCATATGAGCAATAGGGGTTGGGTATAAACGGGACTGCCCAGTATGGGCCAATAGGCCCGCTGCAGTTTCCTCCATTCTTATGTTCTTATGTTCTTATGAAACAACAGCAGCACCAGCAACCCCCAATACCGAGCATGAAAAAGCCATACAACCCAGAGAGATAAACGAGAAGCCAAGAGACCCAAGAATACCAAAGGCACGGGCCAAAAGAGGAAAACAATGAACAAGAAAGAGGAGGAAGCTCACTTCAAAGCAACACCTAAAGACACATCAGCTATAGGACTTAGGTTCTATCAAACATCAAAAATAACATTCCCACCACACAAAAAATCTTCAGGAAAACTCATCAAGAGCTTAGTTACATCAAATTATATTGTATGGCAGTACACTGATGAACGATATGATGAAGACACCGTATGGAGAATAATCAAGAAAGACAAAATAAAATTGGGAACAAAAGATTCAATGTAATCTCACCAGTCTGAACTAAATAGGAAAATATCGGGATTTCGTGAAATGAGATCACCGCCTCAACTACAACCCTCAAAGTAAAAAAATAATGGAGCATCTTCAATTGAAAACACTCAAGATCTTGCAGCACAATGTCCGTGACTGGAATACGTACAAACCATCACTTTGCAACATATACAACGAAATCAGTCTGGATATAATTCTAATAAGTGCACATGGCGAACCTGACAACCAAAAAATATAAATATTCAACTATGACTCTCACCAATCGAACAAAAGCGGGCAAAAACATGACGGAGTGGCAGTAGCGGTGAAAAGGGGAATCAAATATATAATATACAAATTTAACATTGAATTTATTGCTCGCAAATTACCTACCCACAAGAAGACCATTACTCCCTATCGAAGACCTCCTTAGACTAATAAGCTACACTCTCCCAATGTACATCCTGGGAGATTTAAATGCTAAATATCGCATATTTAACAACGACAACAATAACCACATAGGTACAGCACTACAAAGAATAATAATCACCTAGGACCGTACTTCACCACATGGATGGGACCAAACAGCGTCACAACACCCGACAAAATCCAGTGTAACAACAAATCATTCCTAAATTACCACATAGAGCAAGGCCCTATTACTTCAAGGAATCATTCCCAATAATATTCATAATCTCAATTAGCACACTACAAATAAAAATACCACCAAGACTTCAGATGAGCAAAACAGACTGGATAAAATACAAGGAACTACTGGAAAATTATCCACTACTGAATATAAAACAAGCAACACCTGAAGAAATCAAGAAGAACTATAAAGCAAGCAATCAACCAAACAACCCCAGTAATGACATACAGAACCCTTCCAAGTAATAAACCCATTGAAATATTAAAGAAGCTACAAGTACTATACAATAATACAAGGACATATATAGAACAAGCAGGACCCACTAGAGAACTACTCCAAAACGTAAGGGAAATTTAGCATGACCTCCAAGAAGAATATATAAAAATTAACAACGAAAAATTAAACAGTCTAATATCAAACATAGATACGAGAAAGGACACAAAAACATTCTGCAAAACATATTAATTGGCACCAAAAAGCAAACAGTATACTTTATACAGACCAGGAAAAGGAAGAGGCCTTTCGTAGAGAATGGAAAATATATACTGAATATCAGAATAAGAAAATGGGAACCTTGACAAAGAACATGAAGAAGCCATTACTGACTGGGTAAGAGAGCGAAACAATAGACTGACGCCCTACCATACAGGAAATCCAGATATACTAAAACCCAATAGATACATAGGACACGATGACCTACTACACAACTTATGCAAATAAAAAAAAATCCCGTGGAATAAGTGGCATAACTCGAAATATGTAATTAAACCTACTTAACAGACAAATACAAGCACTCCTAAATATATACAATTTAGCCTTATCAGCCGGTTACTTCCCCAATGCCCTCACAGGCGCTAAAATGATCTTCATTCCCAAAGAAGGCAAGGATCCAAAACAATTAACCAACTATAGACCGATATCTTTACTGGAAATAACTGGCAAACTCCAAGAGCGCATAATAAGCAACAGGCTACAAAAATTCCTAGATACAAACAATAAACACAACCCAAGACAACATGACTTCAGGGATGGGAGAGGAACCCAAACTGCAATAGCGATGATAACAGAAACCATCGCCCCCCCCCCCCCAAAAAAAGCATGGAAACCATATAAACCTTGTCCTGAGAGACATGGCAAAGGTCTTTAATAAAGTGTGGCACATAATCCTAGAGTACAAAATATTTCAACTACACCTGCCCGCAAAAAGCGAGAGAATACTGTGTGACTACCTCCGAAACAGAAGAGCACAGCTGCAAATTGGTACGTATCTAGAACCAACCATAGACCTCGAAAGTGGAGTGCCCCAAGGGTCCTCATCACTATTCACGATATATACAAACAACCTACCAGAACCAACACAACACAGCGAACATATCATATTCGCAGAAGACATCACACAAATCATATCATCCCCTGGGAAGTCAAAGGCAATGATGGCACGCCACACAGCGCATGCAACAAAGAATATTAATTATTACGAAAGAAAATTAAAGATTAAATCAAATATTAACAAATTTAAAATCATTCCAATTCCTAAGAAAAAAGTCGAACCAGTCATCGTGCATGATGAAATTTACCTAATGAAGGTACCATAGTAGGACTCACGAACTCAAAAACCATATACCAAAGCTTTATTTATAGAAAAGAACAACAAACTATGGAGTAAAATGTCAAAACTTAGGAGATTCCAAAACTTAAATACACAAAATAAACTAAAACTGTACTCAGTACTAATAAAATCAATAATAGCTACACTCCTGTAGCAATCAACGCATTCAGTGACACAAGAATCAAGAAACTACAAACAATACAAAATAAATGTCTACCATTTATATATAACATCATATATGAACAAAGGATAACAAACGAATTTGACACAGACTGCTTAACTTAACTTAATCGAAAAAATCTTAACTTAATTAGTTAATGTTAAAAAAATCAGGTTAACTTAACTGGAAAAAAATTAAATTAACTTAATTTAACTTGTTAAATTTGAAACTTAATCCCCCCATGTCTGATATATATATATATATATATATATATATATATATATATATATATATATATATATATATATATATATATATATATATATATATATATATATATATATATATATATATTCCTGATATTAGCTTTGTACGTGGGTCTCTCGTCATTTTGGTCGGTTTTAAATTGGAGTGCTCTTTCTTTAAATTTTGTGGTAAATAAATTTTCTTATAATGTTACGTTTTTATTGTATATCACCTGTATTTTTTTAACTTTTTTAAAACTTTCTGTTTTCTAGGCTCTGATGATGGAAAATGATTTTTCCGAAACGTTAGTGATTAAAGAAACCCAACTTAGTCAAGATGTCTGTGTTTTCCCTGGTTCTCCTCTTCGTTATATATATATATATATATATATATATATATATATATATATATATATATATATATATATATATATATATATATATATATATATATATATATATATATATATATATATATATATATATATATATATATATATATATATATATATATATATATATATATATATATATATATATATATATATATATATCAAATATTGCATTATATATATATAAAGTCCTGCTACTTTACATCACCTGGGCGCATACAAACCTTACCAGCGGAACATTGACATGAAAAGGTAAATACGAACTTGAGAAAATCAACGTAGCGACGACTGGAGAATCTAATGTCATAATTTTTAAAACCCCGAAAAACTATTCACGATATATACAAACAACCTACCAGAACCAACACAACATAGCGAACATATTATCTTCACAGAAGACATCACATAAATCATATCATCCGCCTTGGTGACAATGGGCCAATTTTAACAAGATTTGCACAAGAAATTTATCATGTGAGTCTTGTCACATGATGATGATCAAACCTACTAAGTTTCCCCCACCCTCTGACACACACACACACACACACCTACTACCACCCGAGATCCCTCGCCCGAGAATTGCTGATCGACACCACAACCGCATCCAGCCCAAACGAGCACGAACTTATCACTATAAGAACAGCCCAGTCCCAACCATTGTAAAAATTATCAATAACTTGTAATCAACCAGTGTATTCACTCCTAGGCAATCCTACATTTTGCACTGTCACTATGTTGAAATGCCCTGTAGTTTGAGCTTCTCCCCGCCTAGTTATTATATATCATATTTGTATCACTTATGTTACTTGCATATTATTTGTAAATCAAGAGACCCATTCCCTAATTATGTAACTGTATATTTTCAGCATTCCGGCTGCCATGCTCTTTCAATAAACCGTTAATTATTATTATTATTATTATTATTATTATTATTATTATTACTACTAACAAACAGGACAGAAAACAGTATTCTGCTCTCCTGCTGCGGGTAGAATAATTAATGATATTATCACTGACATACCTGTGTTCCAGATGGCGTCAAGAGGATTTTTCTTAGCTGTGAACATAGATACACATTGTTCATGGGCGTGTGGCATGTTCCCGCCAGTGGCTTTTTCCGTCAACGTGGCGGTGTGAGGTAGCGCAGGGACCGACTCTCGGCGAGAAACCAGCACTAATATGAAAACCACACAGCAAGCAAGAACAACCCTCGCTATGCCTGCTATTTTTTTAAGATAGATAACATCTTTAGTTTTTACATAGTCAATTAACACCATTGCAGATATGCTAAGGGACCTTAATACACCTCCAAACGCAAGTTAAGATTAACTTGAAAGGTTGCACTGAATTCTTATACACCACAGGAAAACTACAAAATAAATATCAAACTAGACCCGGGCGAGAACTTTTCCTGGTATTGCCATACACTGAGCACTAATTTACCTTTTTTTAACTGGAACTATTTAGCTTGTATTTCTACACGGATACATTAATTATACTTGATCTGTTGTAGTTACCATGAAATAAAATAATGGGTAATGCGCAAATTTATGTGTGTGTGTGTGTGATAAGGGGTGTTCGAAACCAAGGCAGGTAACAGGTGAACATTAATGGTCTCTTCACATCAGAGAATAAACAGAATCGTTCACAAAAAATTTGGGTAATTGCTTCATGACCTGTGAAAAGATCATGTCGGCAGTAGAACTATATGTTCATTAAAAGTTTCATACAAAACCTAACCAAACCTAACCTAACATAACCTACTTTAAGTATAATTGAATGAAACAGGACAAATTTTGCCATATACTAATTAATTTCCATTGATATACAACAATAAAAACAAAAAGTTATCCCTCATGGGCAAGAACCTCAATTTCCTTTCAAGGTTTAAGCTGCCGTTTTCACAAATGTAACATACATACACACACACGCACACACACACACACACACACACACACACACACACACACATACATATATATATGTATATACATATATATATATATATATATACATATAAGCTGATAACCACAAGGAAAGAAGAAAACACGAAGTTCCCAAGCGCTTTCGTGTAATTCACATCTTCAGGGGTGAGTACAAACAAAGGAGAAGTACAAAACAAGTTACACACACACACATATATATATATATATATATATATATATATATATATATATATATATATATATATATATATATATATATATATATATATATATATATATATATATATATATATATATATATACAGAGGAGGGTGAGATCAAGTCCACAATGGTCAGGTATTAGGTAATGACCCTACAAATCTTCAAAAAGCACCGCAGCAGTCGGTAGTCAGGTCAGAGGGTAAGGTGACCCAACCTTCTCACCTGGTTACAAATCTTCTTAATTCCGAAATTATCCAGTTTGTACATACCATTACTCAAATTCATGTTGACGCATTCGGTATGGGTTTTTAAATGCTACATTGACGTTCCAGGTTTTTAGTTGTAAAGGAATTTGAGATAATTTTTTTTTGAAATGGCAATACTAAGAGATTCTTATGGTCATGGGTGGGCTTGGGATCAGTTCTATAGAAAGATTTCTTAGTAAGGTTCAAGCCAATATTATAGATATATTTATATTCCTCATCAATGAATTCCGGTCTACAGCTTCTCAAAGCACGTAAAAACATTGATGAAAATACTGACTGTTTGACTCTATTATGGTGGGCAGAATAATAATGAATGTATGAACACACATTAGTAGGTAAAATATTACTTAATAGTTTCTTCTCAAAGAATTCCATATATAGGTTGCTTAATACAGGTGAGAGTGGATTACCCATTGCCATACCAAATTTTTGAGCAAAATATTCTCCATTGAATTCAAATTTACAATCCTTAATACATAGTTTGATGAGTTCGATGAAGTCGTCTTTCGAGACGGGCAATGATGTTACATCAAAACTGACCAGTTTAAAATCATAATTAATGTGTAAGTTATTGAGTTTATCAAACAGATCCATATTATTCTTAATATTCGAGTTAGAAATGTTGCCAACTAGGGGATTTAGTAAAGAAACTAACCATTTAATAATTTATAAGAGATTGACCCAACTGAGCTGATCATGGGTCTTGCTGGGGTATTAGGCTTGTGAGTCTTGATTAAACCATACATGTATGGCAGTGGAGGGGACGTTGAAGTAAGATGTTTAATCAGAGTAGCTTTGCCTCTCAATAGAGACTTCAGTTTTTTGTTGAACTGGGTGTTAACTGTGTTGAGAGGATTATTTATGAGCTTAAAATATGTTGCAGCATCACATAAAAGGTCATTCATTTTAGAAATATAATCATCTTTGATTAAATCACTACTGTGTTGGCTTTATCTGCTTTAGTGACATGTAGATCCTTATTTTTCTTAAGGGCTTGGATTGCTTTGGTGAATCTTTCTGGACAGTTTGGAACACAAGGCTTAGACATAGATGCATACACAACACCTTTACACATGTTCACTTCTTCACTTGTCAATTTACTGAATTTCTCCAAATTGCAAAATGCTCTGGCTATGTCAACACTATCGACTACCCTGTTAGAGCCATCAAAACTTAAACCATAAGAACATAAGAATGGAGGAAACTGCAGCGGGCCTATTGGCCCATACTGGGCAGTGGGCAGTCCCGTTTACACCCAGCCCCTATTGCTCATATAAGCATCCAACCTATGTTTGAAGCTATTCAGCGTATTCGAGTTAATGATGATATTTGGTAACTTGTTCCATTCATCCACTACTCTGTTTCCAAACCAGTGTTTCCCTACTTCACGCCTAAATCTAAATTTGTCTAATTTAAAACCATTGTTACGAGTTCGCTCCTGGTTGGATAGTTTGAGTACCTTTGTAATGTCCCCTTTGTTTAGCCCTCACTTCCACTTATACACCTCTATCAGGTCGCCCCTGGCTCTACGTCTCTCGAGGGAGTGCAAATTAAGATGCTTTAACCTGTCTCTATACTCAAGGTTCCTAATGCCTAGGATTAGTCTTGTCATTCTCCTCTGAATTCTTTCCAATGATTCTATATCCATT
>NW_024734641.1:0-5000 GCF_018991925.1 Homarus americanus | reverse complement strand
CGTTTCCTCTTCGTGGGATGGAGTGCCTCTTAGAACATGTGCAGCATCAGCCATGAGCGGCCGACGGCCATTCGTGTCTCTGTGGACAGCAGGCAAAAGAGCGCCGCCTCCAGTTATTTGCGAGGGCGACAACTGTCGCTTTGTTGTGGTTGAATGTGGGTGCGCCAAGTCCATGGACTTGCTAGTGATAGGCTTGTTGTTTTATGGCACGCCCGCGCAAGGCGCGGGCGATTAAAACCCCAAGGCGCTCGTTCGGGTTACCTCGTCGGGGAGATGAAGCCCGGCAGGCAATTTAACTCGCGGAGCAACCGGACATGGATGTATATTTTCCGACCAGAGAGGAGTGGCGGCGCATGCTCATATGGCTGCTGCCGCCGCAATATGCTCAACTTGTCGATGCATCTGGTATTCTTGCGATTCACATACGACACGCAGCTTGTTGCGGTCTTCACGACCCACGAGCCAGTGATCCCTGCTAAGAGTTGTGTATGCATATTTGGCTCTGTGGTGACTAACCATCACAGGCCTAGTCCAATGAAAGGGTTTGACAGACATATTCCAAGTTTGTGGTTTGGGTTTACCGACGGGCTTGTTGTTGTTTTTTGACACTTGAATTTCACTCTTTTTGGGTCAAGAGGCTTATTCGCCGGTAGTAAGGAACGGACGGGCAGCCGCCCAAAGCCCCGTCCGTCCTCCTCCTCCGGTCTTCGCGCTCTCGCCCGAGTGTGGTCCACCTACAGCGTGGTGGTACCTATTTTTGGTGCGGGGGCCGGGATTGTCCTCTTTCGCTGCTGGAGTTGCCAGAGCAGAGCCCGAGACCGCCCAAATCAGGAGAGTAGTAGTGGTAGTTTTAAGAGCGCCCCGTTCTCTTTCTCTCTGTTAATGATCCTTCCGCAGGTTCACCTACGGAAACCTTGTTACGACTTTTACTTCCTCTAAATGATCAAGTTTGGACATCTTTCCGTCAGCTCGAGGCGACGACCCCAGAAAACCCTCGCGGGCAACGGGGCCGACAATCCAAGAGCGCCAGTCCGAAGGCCTCACTAAATCATTCAATCGGTAGTAGCGACGGGCGGTGTGTACAAAGGGCAGGGGATTTAGTCAGCGTAGTTGAGACTTGCACTTACCAAATTCTCGTTCATGGAACAACAAAGCCCCAATCCCTTATCAAGAAAGGCTTTGAACGGAATACCGCCCTCCTCGGAGGGGAAACCGCTGATCCTCGGTGAAGATGCCATGCGGCGCCCAGAACATCTAAGGCATCACAGACCTGTTATTGTTCAATCTCGCGGCGTGCTAGAATTGCCGCTTATCCCTCTAAGAAGAAGCTGCGAACTGGACACCATTTTCTGGAGATCCGTCGACTACTTAGTAGGCCAGAGTCTCGTTCGTTATCGGAATTAACCAGACAAATCGCTCCACCAACTAAGAACGGCCATGCACCACCACCCACCGAATCGAGAAAGAGCTCTCAATCTGTCAATCCTTCCGGTGTCTGGGCCTGGTGAGGTTTCCCGTGTTGAGTCAAATTAAGCCGCAGGCTCCACTCCTGGTGGTGCCCTTCCGTCAATTCCTTTAAGTTTCAGCTTTGCAACCATACTTCCCCCGGAACCCAAAGACTTTGGTTTCCCGGAAGCTGCCTGCCGGGTCATGGGAATAACGCCGGCGGATCGCTAGTTGGCATCGTTTATGGTTAGAACTAGGGCGTATCTGATCGCCTTCGAATTTAACTTTCGTTCTTGATTAATGTCGAAATATCTCTGGCAATGTTGCAGTAGTTCTCCGTCTTGCGACGTCCAAGACTTCACCTCTAGCGCCGCAAATACGAATGCCCCTTGCCTGTTCCGATAGCCGTCACTTCGTCTTAAAATCAACAAAATAGGAACTCAGAGGTCCTATTCCATTATTCCATGCATCACATTCGCTATTCAAATAGCTCTGCTTGAGCACTTAATTTTTTCTGGGGTGCAACCGCCACTCGACACTCTGACAAAGAGTATCCTGCGGCGAAAGTCAAGGGCGGTTGTTCGAGCGTGACAGTAAACACCGGCGGTGCAATTGTCAGTCCGGAACTGAGATCCAACTACGAGCTTTTTAACCGAAGAATAACTTTAATATGACGCTTATTGAGCTGAATTACTGCGGCTGCTGGCACCAGACTTGCTCTCTCCAATGGATACTCGTTAAAGGATTTAAAGTGTACTCATTCCGATTGCGAGGCCTCGGATGAGACTCACATCGTTATTTTTCGTCACTACCTCCCCGTGCCGGGAGTGGGTAATTTGCGTGTCTGCTGCCTTCCTTAGATGTGGTAGCCGTTTCTCAGGCTCCCTCTCCGGAATCGAACCCTGATTCCCCGTTACCCGTTATAGCCATTGTAGGCGCATAACCTACAATCGAAAGCTGATAAGGCAGACACTTGAAAGAAGCGGCGCCGGTGCGGAGACCGTGCGCTCAGCCCGAAGTTATTCAGATTCACCACAGGTGGGTTACGGACCGGGGCCCGACCAGTTTTGAACTAATAAAAGCGCTCTTCCCTTGCGGTCAGAGACCAATTGCATGTATTAGCTCTAGAATTGCCACAGTTATCCAAGTAAGTGGGTTTACAGATCCAATGAAACATAGCTGATTTAATGAGCCATTCGCGGTTTCGCCTTAAATCGGCTTGTACTTACACATGCATGGCTTAATCTTTGAGACAAGCATATGACTACTGGCAGGATCAACCAGGTAGCTGCTGCTGTTGGCGGCGCCTATCACGGCGGCCAAAATAGTGAGATTGAGAGAGAGGCAGAAGACATTGGGCGAGGGACCGCACGTTGGCCTTAGAGAAATAGCAAACCAGATGATCAGATCTAACTGCACCTTCTCTTGCTATCCTCGGCGCCGGCAGCGCCACCGTGTGTGCTAATCTCCTCCCTTATCCGCTCCTCTTTGCCCCAGCTCCAGCGAGGCAGCCGACATTGGGCGAGGGACCGCACGTTGGCGAATCTCCTCCCTTATCCGCTCCTCTTCTCTTTGCCCCAGCGAGGCAGAAGACATTGGGCGAGGGACCGCACGTTGGCCTTAGAGAAATCGCAAACCAGATGATCAGATCAAACTGCACCTTCTCTCGCTATCCTCGGCGCCGGCAGCGCCACCGTGTGTGCCAATCTCCTCCCTTATCCTCTCCTCTTCTCTTTGCCCCAGCGAGGCAGCCGACATTGGGCGAGGGACCGCACGTTGGCCTTAGAGAAATAGCAAACCAGATGATCAGATCAAACTGCACCTTCTCTCGCTATCCTCGGCGCCGGCAGCGCCACCGTGTGTGCCAATCTCCTCCCTTATCCGCTCCTCTCCTCTTTACCCAGCTCCAGCGAGGCAGCCGACATTGGGCGAGGGACCGCACGTTGGCCAATCTCCTCCCTTATCCGCTCCTCTTCTCTTCTCTTTGCCCCAGCGAGGCATAAGACATTGGCCCATCTCCTCCTCTCTCTCTTTCTCTTACTGTTTGTGGGGACGTGGGCTCATGAGCGCCATCGTCGCCCAATATTGGTTAGGTTGTGTATTTCACGGGTGGGAACCGCCATCATCGTTGTTAGGTGATGGGGTAACCCAACGTGTGCTTTGACGAGTTTTGGCTGCTAAACTCTCTTTTTAGTATACTCGGCTCCCAGACTGCGCCCTGGTCGTGTTGAACCATGAGCGTTGTCTATGCACATTTAGGGTAGCCGTTTGCGCGCGGAATAGTGCAATGAATCTCGGTCAAGAGACGGTTGGGCGCTGCATTGAAGGCCGGCACAGACGCGAAGACGGGGTGATCAGCCAACGCAAGTCCGCTAAGTTGGGCAGACAGCAAGGCGAAGGGGAGCCCGGACTGAAAGGCCGCAGCATATGCTGTGAAGGAAACTAGTAGGGTGGCGACGTGTGCGCCGAGAGAGAGACGGGGTAAATAATGTCCAAACGGAAGAGAGACCTGGCAAGTGTAATTGATAGAGCGCGAGCCTACTCGCCATAAGCCCGCTCCACTGCCATTCCTCTGATCCAATGAGACTAAAATCTCTCTCCTTCTGCTCCAGCCATTGCATGGCAGGGAAGCGACGGCAATTTTGGTTGTTGTTTTGAATGCCGCGCTTTGCTTCACAGAGGCGCTCCGCTGGGGGGCGGAAGATATTTCACACCGAATATGTGTGTGAAGGCACCCTCTCCCCTTAATATAGTGAAATAGTGCAATCCAGCATACAAGGTCGGACGATAGGACATTCACCGTACCGCACCTCGAGAGTGGATGTTGTTTGTTGGGTAAGGTTAAAACCGGACTGTTCGCAGACAGCCGAATAACCCGGTTCCGGACTAATTGGTGGATGCAACATCATGATGATGCTGCTGCTGTCGCGGAAACCGCAGTGGCGACGTGAGAGAGTAATAATGTTCAATAGGGAGAGCGACCTGGCTAGTGTAATTGATAGATCGCGAGCCTACTCGCCATTAGCCCGCTCCACTGCCATTCCTCTGACCCAATGAGACTATTCTCTCTCTCGCTCTCCTTCTGCTCCAGCCATTGCAGGGCAGGGAGAGGAAATCGACGGCAATTTTGGTTGTTGGTTTTGAATGCCGCGTTTTGCTTCGCAGAGGCGCCGAAGCGCTCCGCTGGGGGGCGGAAGATATTTCACATCGAATATGTGTGTGAAGGCACCCTCCCCCCTTAATATAGTGAAATAGTGCAATCCAGCATACAAGAGCGGACGATAGGACAGTCACCGTACCGCACCTCGAGAGTGGAAGTTGTTTGATCGTTTGTTAGGCAAGGTTAAAACCTGACTGTTCGCGAACAGCCGAATAACCCGGTTCCGGACTTACAATAGACGCAACATCATGATGCTGCTGCTGTCGCGGAAACCGTGGTGGCGACGTGCGCGCCGAGAGAGTAATAATGTTCAATTGGGAGACAGACCTGGCTAGTGAAATTCATAGATCGCGCCCCACTGCCATTCCTCTGACCCCATGAGACTATTTTCTCT
>NW_024734640.1:0-5774 GCF_018991925.1 Homarus americanus | reverse complement strand
ATCAGGGGACTTTTTTATACTAGATCAGTGGACTTTGTTATACTCGATGAGGGACTTTCTTACACTCGATAAGGGGAATTTGTTATTTTCGATGAGGGGGCGTTGTTATACTCGATCAGTGGACTTTGTTATACTCGATCAGTGGACTTTGTTATACTCGATCAGGGGACTTTGTTATACTCGATCAGGTGACTTTGTTATACTCGATCAGGGGACGTTGTTATACTCGATCAGGGGACTTTTTTATACTCGATCAGGAGAATTTGTTATACTCGATTAGGGGGATTTGTTATATTTGATCAGGGGACTTTGTTATACTCGATCAGGGGCCTTTGTTGTACTCGATGAGGGGCCTTTGTTATACTTGGATCAGAGCAGAATTAGCGGACTTTGTTATACTCGATCAGGACTTTAATGTACTCTGATCAAGGGACTTTGCTATACTCGGGATGAGGGGCCTTTTGTTATACTCAGATCAGGGACTTTGTTATACTCGATCAGGGAATTTGTTATACTCGATCAGGGACTTTAAGAGCCTCGATTAGGGAACTTTTGTTATACACTATCAGAATTTGTTATACTCGATCAGGAGCCTTTGTTATACTCGATCAGGGGACTTTGTTATACTCGATGAGGGGCCTTTGTTTTACTCTATCAGGGGACTTTGTTATACTGGATCTGGGGACTTTGTTATACTCGATCAGGGTTTTTTGTTATTCTTGATCAGGGGACTTTGTTATACTCGACCAGGGGCCTTTGTTGTACTCGATGAGGGGTCTTTTTGTACTCGAAAAGGGGCCTTTGTTATACTCGATAAGGGGCCTTTGTTATACTCGATTAGAGGACTTTGTTATACTCGATCAGGGGACTTTGTTATAATCGATCAGGGCCCTTTGTTATACTCGATCAGGGGGCTTTGTTATACTCGATCAGGGGGCTTTGTTATACTTGATCAGGGGACCTTGTTATACTAGATCAGTGTACTTTGTTATACTCGATCAGGGGACTTTAATATACTCGATGAGGGGGCTTTGTTATACTCTATCAGGGGACTTTGTTATACTCGATAAGGGGACTATAATATACTCGATCAGGGGACTTTGTTATACTCGTTCAGGGGACTTTGTTATACTCGTTCAGGTATTTGTTATATTCGATCAGGGCTCTTTGTTATACTCGTTCAGGGGGCTTTGTTATACTCGGTCAGGTGACTTTGTTATACACGATGAGGGGGCTTTGTTATACTCTATCAGGGGACTTTGTTATACTCGATCAGGGGACTTCCTTACACTCGATCAGGGGAATTTGTTATTTTCGATCAAGGGCTTTGTTATACTCGATTAGGGGACTTTGTTATACTCGATCAGGGGACTTTGTTATACCCGATCAGTGGACTTTGTTTTACTCGATCAAGGGGCTTTGTTATACTCGATTAGGGGACTTTGTTATACTCGATCAGGGGACTTTGTTATACCAGATCAGTGGACTTTGTTTTACTCGATCAGGGGACTTTGTTCTACTCAGTCAGGGGACTTTGTTATACTCGATCAGGGGACTTTGTTATACTTGATCAGGGGCTTTTGTTATACTCGCTGAGGCGGCTTTGTTATACTCGATGAGCGGACTATGTTATACTTGATCAGGGGTCTTTGTTATACTCGATCAGTGGACTTTGTTATACTTGATAAGGGGACTTTAATATACTCGATCAGGGGACTTTGTTATACTCGATCAGGGGGCTTTGTTATACTCTATCAGGGGACTTTGTTATACGCGATCAGGAGACTTTCTTATTCTCGATCAAGGGACTTTGTTATACTGGATGAGTGGACTTTGTTATACTCGATCAGGGAATTTAATATACTCGATCAGGGGAATTTACTATTCTCGATGAGGGGCCTTTGTTATACTCTATCAGGGGACTTTGTTATACTCGATGAGGGGACTTTCTTACACTCGATCAGGGGAATTTGTTATTTTCGATGAAGGGGCGTTGTTATACTCGATCAGTGGACTTTATTTTATTCGATCAGTGGACTTTGTTATACTCGATCTGGGGACTTTGTTATACTCGATCAGGTGACTTTGTTATACTCGATCAGGGGACTTTGTTATACTCGATTAGGGGGCTTTGTTATACTTGATCAGGGGGCTTTGTTGTACTCGATGAGGGGCCTTTGTTATCCTCGATAAGGGACTTTTGTTATACTCGATAAGGGACTTTTGTTATACTCGATCAGGGGAATTTGTTATACTCGATCAGGGGACATTGTTATACTCGATTAGGGGACTTTGTTATACTCGATTAGGGAACTTTGTTATACTCGATCAGGGGACTTTGTTATACTCGATCAGTGGACTTTGTTATACTCGATCAGGGGACTTTGCTATAATTGATGAGAGGCCTTTGTTTTACTCGTTCAGGGGAATTTGTTGTACTTGATCAGGGTACATCAGTGGACTTTGTTATACTCGATCATTGGACTTTTATATTCTCGATGAGGGGACTTTGCTATACTCGATGAGGGGCCTTTGTTATACTCGATGAGGGGCCTTTGTTATACTCGATCATGGGACTTTGTTATACTCAATCTAGGGACTTTGTTATGCTCGATCAGTGGCTTTGTTATACTCGATGAGGAGCCTTTGTTATACTCGATTAGGGGACTTTGTTATACTCGATCAGGGGTCTTTGTTGTACTCGATCAGGGGGCTTTGTTGTACTCGACTAGGGGCCTTTGTTATACTCGATAAGGGGCCATTGTTATACTCGATCAGGGGACTTTGTTATACTCGATAAGGGGACTTTGTTATACTCGATCAGGGGCCTTTGTTATACTCGTTCAGGGGACTTTGTTATACTCGCTAAGGGGACTTTAATATACTCGATCAGGGGACTTTGTTATACTCGTTCAGGGGACTTTGTTATCCTCGATCAGGGATCTTTTTTATACTCGTTCAGGGGCTTTGTTATACTCGATCAAGGGACTTTGTTATACTCGATCAGGGATCTTTGTTATACTCGTTCAGGGGGCTTTTGCTATACTCCGGATCAGGGGCCTTTTGTTGGCTCCATCAGCCGACTTTGTTATAATTTCGATCAGCTCGGTTAGTTACCTGCCAAGGGTTCTTAATATACCTGGATCAGGGACTTGTTATACTCGTTCAGGGACTTTGTTATCCTCGATCGATTCCTGGTTATACCTGTTCAGGGCTTTGTTATACTCGATAAGGGGACTTTGTTATACTCGATCAGGGATCTTTGTTATACTCGTTCAGGGGGCTTTGTTATACTCGGTCAGGTGACTTTGTTATACTCGATGAGGGGGCTTTGTTATACTCTATCAGGGGACTTTGTTATACTCGATAAGCGGACTTTAATATACTCGATCAGGGGACTTTGTTATACTCGTTCATTGGACTTTGTTATACTCGTTCAGGGGACTTTGTTATTCTCGATCAGGGATCTTTGTTATACTCGTTCAGGGGGCTTTGTTATACTCGATGAGGGGACTTTGATATTCTCGATTAGGGGAATTTGTTATACTTGATGAGGGGACTTTGTTATACACGATGAGGGGGCTTTGTTATACTCTATCAGGGGACTTTGTTATACTCAATCAGGGGGCTTTGTTATACTCGATGAGGGGATTTTGTTATACTCGATCAGGGGACTTTCCTATACTCGATCATGGGGCTTTGTTATACTCGATAAGGGGCCTTTGTTATACTCGATGAGGGGACTTTGTTATTGTCGATTAGGGGAATTTGTTATACTTGATCAGGGGACTTTTTTATACTCGATCAGGGGACCTTGCTCTACTCGATCAGGGGGCTTTCTTATACTCGATAAGGGGCCTTTGTTATACTCGATGAGGGGACTTTGTTATACTCGATAAAGGGACTTTGCTATACTCGATCAAGGGGCATAGTTATAATCGATAAGGGGCCTTTGTTTTACTGGATGAGGGGATTTTGAAATTCTCGATTAGGGGAATTTGTTATACTTGATGAGGGGACTGTGTTATACTCGAATAGGGGATTTTGTTATACTCGATGAGGGGCCTTTGTTTACTCGATCAGGGGCCTTTGTTATACTTTATTAGGGGACTTTGTTATACTTTATCAGGGGATTTTGTTATACTCGATCAGGGGGCTTTGTTGTACTCGATTAGGGGCCTTTGTTATACTCGATAAGGGGCCATTGTTATACTCGATCAGAGGACTTTGTTATACTCGATAAGGGGACTTTGTTATTCTCGATCAGGGGCCTTTGTTATACTCGTTCAGGGGACTTTGTTATACTCGATGAGGTAACTTTGTTATTCACGATTAGGGGAATTTGTTATACTTGATGAGGGGACTTTGTTATACTCGATCAATGGATTTTGTTAAACTCGATGAGGGGCCTTTGTTGTACTCGATCAGGGGCCTTTGTTGTACTCCATCACGGGACTTTGTTATACTCAATCAGGGGCCTTTGTTATACTCGCTAAGGGGACTTTAATATACTCGATCAGGGGACTTTGTTATACTCGTTCAGGGGACTTTGTTATCCTCGATCAGGGATCTTTGTTGTACTCGATCAGGGGCCTTTGTTGTACTCCATCACGGGACTTTGTTATACTCAATCAGGGGCCTTTGTTATACTCGCTAAGGGGACTTTAATATACTCGATCAGGGGACTTTGTTATACCTGTTCAGGGACTTTGTTATCCTCGATCAGGGTCTTGCTGTACTCGATCAGGGCCTTTGCTACCCATCACGGGACTTTGTTACTCAATCAGGGGCCTTTTTTTGTTGCGCCTGCTAAGGGGACTTTAATATACTCTGATCAGGGGACTTTGTTAGTACTCGGCGAGGGGGGCTTTGTTATACTCTATCAGGGGACTTTGTTATACTCGATAAGCGGACTTAATATACTCGATCAGGGGGCTTTGTTATACTCAATAGGGGGCCTTTGTTATACTCGATGAGGGGACTTTGTTATTTTCGATTAGGGGAATTTGTTATACTTGATGAGGGGACTTTGTTATACTCGATCAATGGATTTTGTTAAACTCGATGAGGGGCCTTTGTTGTACTCGATCAGGGGCCTTTGTTGTACTCCATCACGGGACTTTGTTATACTCGATCAGGCGACTTTGTTATACTCGCTAAGGGGACTTTAATATACTCGATCAGGGGACTTTGTTATACTCGTTCAGGGGAATTTGTTATCTTCGATCAGGGATCTTTGTTATACTCGTTCAGGGGGCTTTGTTATACTAGATCAGGGGACTTTGTTATACGCGATCAGGAGACTTTCTTATTCTCAATCAGAGGACTTTGTTATACTCGATGAGTGGACTTTGTTATACTCGATTAGGGAATTTAATATACTCGATCAGGGGAATTATCTATACCCGATCAGGGGACTTTGTTATATTCGATCAGGGGACTTTGATATACTCTATCAGGGGAATTTGTTATACTCGATCAGGGATCTTTGTTATACTCGTTCAGGGGGCTTTGTTATTCTCGATTAGGGGAATTTGTTATACTCGATCAGGGGGACTTTGTTATACTCGATGAGGTGACTTTGTTATACTCGATCAGGGGACTTTGTTATAATCGATCAGGGCCCTTTGTTTTACTCGATGAGGGGGCTTTGTTTTACTCGATCTGGGGGCTTTGTTATACTTGATCAGGGGACTTTGTTATACTAGATCATTGGACTTTGTTATACTCGATCAGGGGACTTTAATATACTCGATGAGGGGGGCTTTGTTATA
>NW_024734639.1:0-1665 GCF_018991925.1 Homarus americanus | reverse complement strand
ATCAGGGTACTTTGTTATAATGATCAGGGACTTTGTTATCTCGACCAGGGGACTTGTTATACTTGATTAGGGCTTTATACTTGATCAGGAACCTTTGTTATACTCGATCAGACTTTGTTATTCCGATAAAGGGGCCTTTGTTATACTCGATCAGGGCTTTGTTATACCTGTTCAGACTTTGTTATACTCGATCAGAGGAATTTGTTATTCGGAACAGGGCCTTTGTTAAACTCGATCAAAGGCCTTTGTAATTCTCGATGAGCCTTTCTTAACGTCGATGAGGGATTGTTCTACTCATTCAGGGACTTTGTTGTACTTGATCAGGGGACTTTGTTATACTCAATGAGAGGACATTGTTATACTTGATCAGGGAGCTTTGTTATACTTGATCAGGACCTTTTGTTATAATCGTTCAGGGGACTTTTATATCTCAATCAGGGGACTTTGTTATATACTCGATCAGGGACTTTGTTATACTCGACCAGGGAGTTTGTTATACTCGACCAGGACTTTGTTATACCGATGAGGGCCTTTGTTATACTCGATCAGGGGCCTTTGATATACCCGATCAGGAACTTTGTTATACTCGATCAGGGCCTGTTATAATCGTTCGGGACTTTGTTATACTCGATCAGGGGACTTTGTTATACCCGATCAGGGACTTTGTTATTCTCGACCAGAGTTTGTTATACTCGACCAAAGGACTTTGTTATACCTCGATCATCAGGGGCCTTTGTTATAATCGTTCAAGGGACTTTGTTATACTCCGACCAGGGCCTTGTTATACTCGATCAGGGGACTTTGTTATACTCCGATCAGCGGACTTTGTTATGCTCGATCCGGGCCTTTGTTATACCCGATCAGGGACTTTGCTATACTCGATCAGGGACATTGTTATACTCTATGAGGGGGCTTTTTATACTCGATCAGGAACTTTGTTATACTCGGTGAGGGACTTTGTTATACTCGATCAGGGCCTTTGTTATAATCGTTCAGGGGACTTGTTATACTCGAACAGGGAGTTTGTTTTACTCGACCAGGGACTTTGTTATACTCGATGAGGGGCCTTTGTTAAACTCGATGAGTGGCCTTTGTTATACTCGACCAGGAGACTTTGTTATACTCGATTAGGGGCCTTTGTTAAACTCGATCAGGGCCTTTGTTATACTCGATCAGGGGACTTTGTTATACTCTATCATGGGACATTGTTATACTCGATCAGGGGGCTTTGTTATACTTGATCAGGGAACTTTGTTATTCTCGATCAGGGCCTTTTGTTATAATCGTTCAGGGACTTTGTTATACTCGATCAGGGATTTTTATACCTCGATCAGGGGACTTTGTTATATCGACCAGGGTAGTTTGTTATACTCGACCAGGACTTTGCTATACTCGATCAGGGCCTTTGTTAAACTTGATCAGGGGCCTTTGTTATACTCGATTAGGGACTTTTGTTATACTCGATCAGGACTTTGTTACCTCGATCAGGGACTTTGTTATACTTGATCAGGAACTTTTATTCTCGATAAGAGGACTTTGTTATAATCGATCAGGGGGCTGTTATACTCGATCAGAACTTTGTTATACTCGATCAGGGGAATTGTTATACTCGATCAGGGGACTTTGTTATACTCGATCAGTGGCCTTTGTTATAATCGTTCAGTG
>NW_024734638.1:0-14672 GCF_018991925.1 Homarus americanus | reverse complement strand
ATAATAATAATAATAATAATAATAATAATACAAGACAAACCGTTTATTAACCATCATGGCTCAGGGTGTTCCCAATTATACAAAATTTGGATCATCTATCTCCCGACTCCAGGCCCCCAACCATCCATTCTCCTATCCCCAACCATCGATCCCCCTACCCTAACCACTGATCCCCTACCACAACCATCCAGCCCCCTGCCCCCGGACACAAGGAGGGCGTGTGTACATAGTGGCGTCACTCCAGAAGTAAACACAGCGAGTTGTGGCCTCCCTCCCTTCAACCCCCCCCCCCCCGCCTCAATACTTAGGCCAAAGATGGACAGGATGGGTGGGAGGGGAGGGATGGATAGGATGAGTGGAAGGGGAGGGATGGACGAAGTGGGAGGGAAGGGATGGACAGGATGGGTGAACTTAACTAACTTTCAAACTTTCTTCACACTCCACCATCTTGGCTTTCACTCTACTTGCACTCCCCCGCCCCCCCCCCTTTCTCTCTGTCCTCTCTCCTCTGCTCCCACCTCCTCCCTACACTGAAAGAATTCCTCGGATATCTGAAATTCTGATATCTTCTCTCTGATTGGTCACGTTCCGACTTTCTTTTTGCTCAAACATTAGCACCTTTCGTTTTTATGGTTATTGCTTGCCCTCAACCTTTCTCTTCTTAAGCAATACTACTCTTTCTTTTGTTAGTAATCGATATCAACTTTATCTTCTCAAACATCACCCCATTTCTTTGGCAATTATTCTTTCTTAATGTTCTCTCTTCAAGCAACACTCTCTAACTTTCTCTTCAAGCAACACACTAGATCTTTCTCTCTTCAAGCAAAACTAACTATCTCTCTTCAAGCAACACTAACTTTCTCTCTTCAAGCAACACTAACATTCTTCTACTAGTTTTCCCATTCACCTTTCCTTTCTCAATCACAATTCTAAATCCTCCTACAAAATCTTACAGTTCTGTTTCTTGATCCACTGACAACAAACACTTCTAGGACGAGCAACAACCGACCTACCACACCTTACCAATCTCTTCCACTCTCACCCCTTATGTGCGGTACGCTGTAAACACCTCCCTTCTGCAGCTCCCTCTACAAACATAACACAAACAAAAGCGATCACTAAAACGGCTGACACCCTTGACCGAAGCTAAAATTGATAAGGCTTCATCATCTTTGTATAAATATATTTTGTATGAAGTTTGGTTGCACTGCAGCCATTAGAACTTAAGTTATCCTGTGGACACCATTTGTTGACAGAATGACTGATGAACGGACGGACGGACGGATGGAGAGCACCATTGTTATTCAGACCACCGATTCTTTTCTTTATAACAATGGGAACTTAATACTTATTTTCTTTCTTCACTCCACCTTCGATCAGGAACCCCTCACTTGACCACTATCAAATGGGCTTAATTCTTCTATGGGAAGCCTCAATCCGTACACCCGACTCTCATCATCACTACCATCAACGTTTTACAGCCACTTTCCGCACTCTAAAAACTTCCTCCCAACTTCAGTCCATCAATTCTGCCATATACTCGATCCAGGGCTACAGACAGTGTGGTTTTTCTTGTTTAGTGAGTTTTATTGTAGTAATTATTCGTATATCTCTTTTGAATGTACCTCCTCAAACCCATTCTATTTACCACTCAAGAGGGCAATGTTGTCCCCTGAGTGGTCCGTAAGTCGTAACATTTACACTGGTTAAACATAATGGCCATTTCGCCCCTTTAGTTTCCTGAATCATTGTGACCTAGCAGGATATTTAATTTTTATTTATTTTTTATCTTAAAGGTCTTGCTGGGAACATTGTTGGACTACTGAGACTACCTAAGGTACTGCTGGGAACATTACTGGACTACTGAGACTACCTAAGGTACTGCTGGGAACATTGCTGGACTACTGAGACTACCTAAGGTGCTGCTAGAAACATGGCTGGACTACTGAGACTACCTAAGGTACTGCTGGGAACATGGCTGGACTACTGAGACTACCTAAGGTACTGCTGGGAACATTGCTGGACTACTGAGACTACCTAAGGTGCTGCTAGAAACATGGCTGGACTACTGAGACTACCTAAGGTACTGCTGGGAACATGGCTGGACTACTGAGTCTACCTAAGGTACTGCTGGGAACATGGCTGGACTACTGAGACTACCTAAGGTGCTGCTGGAAACATGGCTGGACTACTGAGACAACCTAAGGTACTGCTGGGAACATGGCTGGACTACTGAGGCTACCTAAGGTGCTGTTGGAAACATGGCTGGACTACTGAGACTACCCAAGCAAGGCTAGACATTCAACTGCCCCCTCGTGAAGACTCTTAAAAAATGCGCCTCTAGACTATTTTCATCTAGTGTGTGTGTGTGTGTGTGTGTGTGCGCGCGCGTCAGGTCTTGTGATTCACTCATATAGATTCGTCAAACTCAAACTATTTTCGTCCGCTATAATAACACTTCATGCATCATATTCCCATAACGTCCCTCGTTGACCTCTTGCTTGACTTAATATTTACCTTGTTAACCTGAAACTCTTATCTGCAAAAACTCTTAAATATACAATCAATCTTCCCTTTGTCCAGTTTGCCTTCTCTTCCCTCACTTCATTACTCTTACATTCTACTAATAATATAAAAATATATCCATTTAAGCGTATCCGGTGATTTGCGTCATCGCCTTACCTCGTGGTCTATGTTATACTTTCAACAGTGTGGGAGAGCAAAATGAACACCGTGAGTTAGAGAGGACTAGTTCAAGGCTCGAGCCTGCAAGTCATCCTTAGAGTCTACTTAATCACCCAGCGAACCAACAGAGAACGGACCTCTTTTTCATCCTGCTTAGTTTTGGAAATTCGACTAGATACGACTGGACAACAAACCCTCAAATATAATGCTACTGAAATAAAGTGTAATCCATGTAAAGCAGTAAGCAACCCTCACTTCACAAGGCAGACACGTACTGTACATACAAACTTTGATTAACAAGTACAAAACAAAGGGTCACGCCAAGTCAATATACAATATATAAGAATTGCCATAAACCTGTAACGTCCCGTGGTGGAACTGAACCACGAGAATGAGTCTTCGGACTGACTTACCCAAATTGTTGTATCTCGTTTGGGGTCGATGCTGCTTCGTTTTGGGAGGGAGCAAACTTTTGACCCCGACTGTACCTAATTGTATCTAGTTAGTAAAATTAAATTCACTTCACTATGCTCTACACTATAACTTAACCGATGTAAACTGACGCGAAACATTTAATTATAACACATTTTTAACAATGGCACGATATCGCCCCTCGTCTTATTTTTGTCCAGTTCTACCCCACACTTGAGCTTCTTGGCATACTCAGTAACACAATTTATCAGAGACAGTCCAATGTTGTACAGCTCTAAGTATGGTTACGGACACACCATAGTAAAGTGACTGACTCCCATCCTCCCTCAAGCAGTAATATCTTCCCTCAAGCAGTAACATCCTCCTTCAAGCAGTAACATCCTCCTTCAAGCAGTAACATCCACCCTCAAGCAGTGACATCCTCCCTCAAGCAGTGACATCCTCTCTCAAGCAGTAATATCCTCCCTCAAACAGTAACATCCACCCTCTCCCCACCAGGCAGGCACGAAAGAATATGAACCCGGTGTCTGATATACTGTACTCCTGCGTCACACCAATACCAAGGGTCGACCAAATAAAACCACAATATTCAATAATCCTTTTTTATCTATTGTGAACTAACTTTTTGTGTAATTTCTTTTGGACATTTTTTTTGAAGCCTGAACCGTTGGAGTGGGTGGTTCGCTGTCAGCAATACATCCAGTAGTAAAATTATCAGAAACCTCGTCAGCGGATGTACATAGTCTTCTGTTAAGGCTGACGACGACGACAATCACAAGAACGACTAAGACGACGTCCCCAGGGAGGTGACAGCAGCTCTTTGTCTCCCTTGTCAAGAGACGAACTAGAAATGGCAGTGCGACACCTATGATCAATGGGTCCCAGTGATGGGTGCCAGTGATGGGTGCCAAGCGATGGGTGCCTATGGGTGTAAATGGTGGTTAATATGTGTAGTGCGGGGTGCCAATGTTGGGAGAGAGTGGCGGATGCCAATCCTGGATGACTGACAGGTCCCAATGATGGTTGACAGTGACAGGTGCAAATGATGGTTGACAGTGACGGACAGTGACAGGTGCCAATGCTGGATGACAGTGGAGAGTATCAATGGTGGATGACAGAATAGTGCTACTGTAGTATGGCAGTGCAGAATGCCAATGTTAGATGACAGTAAGGTGATGCCAACAGTGGATGACAGTAACGAGTGCCGAGGTGGGTGGTAATGAAGCATCATAAGGACGAGAATCAGAATCACTGATACAAAGTTACAAACACTCAAGGTTATATAAGAATCTTTAAGTCATACGCCTGTGTCATGATCATGGCTCTCACAGTGTTGTCTCATTATACAGTATATTGCTTTCTCTCTCCTGTACTATTGGCTATACTAGGTGTGAGTACCCCAGGGTCCTTATGAGAGGCTTGCTGATAAAAAGTTAAGATATTAATTATCACATTTAACATAATTATTACAACGTACAGTGATTCTTGTAGCTAATTGGCATCATCTCCATCATTATTATTATTTCTGTGACTTTTATTGTTATTATTATTGCCGACTGTGACGTCAAAGAATTTGCGACAGCACCAATAAAAAGTGCAAGTGACAATGGTTATCACAGGGCAGTTCGGACACAGTACTGTATACTGAAGAGTACGCCTTCGGACTCGAGTTCTTGTGGTGGGGGCTTGACACTTGACTTGGACTGGACTTGACTCGAGCTTCGCCTCTCTTGACTTGCGAGTTGATTTAAAATTTTAAGATAAAAGGCGAAAGAGAAGGATCAAGACTCAAAGATAATTTATAAAAGTGCTAATAAATTCAATTTCTTCTAAAGGCATAACTGAAATTTTTACTAGAAAAAAATCTTGAATCAACTTTGATTCAACGTTATTTCGAGTGTGCATGTGGCCTTACACAGTAATTAAAGGGTACGATACAGGATATGCAAACCAAAGTAGTAAGATATACACTTAATGTTCCTCCCAGAACACAAGTCAGTTTTGAATATAGAGAAGAAGTAAGAATTTGGTCATATGTATCGCATCATCAATAGTAGTGCTCAAGACCGCCTAAAATATCACGTGGAAATGGTTCGTAATCATCACAATTATAGACCAAGAGCAAGTAGTGACTCATAACGTGTTGCTGTATAAAACAAAAATATTGAACTATAAAAAATTTCCCTCCACGTAAAATAAAAATACAGAAACCACAAATTTAAAAACCACGAATTTTTTTTTTTTCAAAGACTTAAACAGAAAATTCACAAGACGACGGAACGAACGAGGAAGAAGTCTCCCAGTTTTTCCACGGTGTTTATTTTTCGCGTCAGAGCAAGGAGGGCATAATGAGCACAAACGGTAATATAAAAACTCGCGAAATATTCATATATATATATATATATATATATATATATATATATATATATATATATATATATATATATATATATATATATATATATATATATATATTTCATGTAAATCCACAATGACAACGTGGATAAGATAAATCTTGATAAAATCACACGGGAAGATGGAAACAACGGAGTACCTTAGCTTTCGTCTTTATTCAAGACATCTTCAGAGGCAACTGGATTACATGGACAGAGAGAGGCTTAAATATACAGGGTGACCTAAAAACATGAGGTCAGGTCAAAATGATGACATCCACTAATCCCCACACCAACACACACGTAGAGGAGCTTAAGAGAAGGGAGGTGACGTGACTAGCCAAGTCAGGTCAGAAAAAAGGGACCCACAGAATAACTATCATACATCTAGATCAAAGGTTTTCAAAGCATTTTTAACCTTGGGCCACTGACAAATAAATTTATGTAACATATTATCAGTTTTGAACTGACCATCACTAAGGTTTATTGATTTTAATTCCTTAATCAAACTAGCTTCAACCAGAAGTCTTTCTGTGACACAAGATGATTTGAATACTTCTAAGCTTTTTTCCCAAGCAATGGGGTGATTATTATTCCTAACATGAACGAACAAGGCACTGCTTTCAGATGCAGTTCTGATATTATACTTATGTTGTTTGATTCTGAGCTGCAGTGTTTTTCCTGTCTGACCTACATAATTACAATTACATTTGCTACATGGAATACAATAAACACTTCCATTTACATTCAAACTTGGGCTATTCCTTATTAACATATTGGTAATGGTGGAGTCATACTTGAAAACAACATTAATATTTAGAAGCTTGAGGGACCGAACTAACGGGACAAATTCATTACGATAGGGCAGAGTCAAAATATTCTTAAGTGTAGGAACTTGTCTGGTTTGAGAGGAATGAAAGGATTTTTTAGCCCTTTTAAAACAACGATCAACAAACACAGAAGGGTACCCAAGTTTATGTGCAATAGAACGAATGTCACGGCAGATGGTTCACAGATGGCCCCAGCCCTGGGTTCACTCTATGCACATGTCACCTTTGGCAACAGGTCGTGTCAGGCCTGGATTGACGTGCATAATGGTGTCCCGACTCCTTTGCTGTCCTACAGACATTGCCAAGAGTTGGCCATCATCTCCCAGGACTTCCCAACACCGATTCTTGAGGTAAAATACGCCAACAGGGTGCACGAAGGGAGCAGCAACTACCCTGCTGCCGCCCTACCCCTACTTCTGGCCAGTGACACCTCTCCTTCGGTAGTTGTCCCTGCTGCATCACGTCCCCACGCCTTGGCTCGCCTTCACGACAGTCACCGTGGAGCTGAGGCCACCAAACGACGTGCAAGACAGACTGTGTTCCGGCCTGGCATCGACCCCGACATCTCCAATGCTGTCCAGGTGTGTAAGCCCCGCCACGTATTACAACCCAGCCAGCAGCAGGAACCCTTTATGAGTGACGACAACCCCACCCGCCCCTTTGAGTCTGTGTCGGCCGACTTTTTCTCTGTGTCAGGAAAGTCCTTCCTTGTTATCGTCGACCGTCTCTCTGGTTGGCCGGTTGTCATCAAGTGCGGTAATGACACGACGTCTGCCGCCACCATCAGCAAGTTCCGCCACTACTTCCGTGACGTGGGCGTTCCTGTACGCCTGCGAACCGACGGAGGGCCTCAGTTCACAAGCCGGGACTTTGCTGTGTTCCTTGACCGATGGGGAGTCCGGCATGTGTTGTCATCGCCCCATTACCCGCAGTCCAACGGCCACGCTGAGGCTGCTGTCAAATCCTGAAGCACCTCATCCTTAAGGTGGCCCTTCTGGGAACATTGACTGCGAGGCCTTCGACCGGGGTCTTCTTGAACTCCGCAACACACCTAACTACACCGGACGCTCCCCTGCCCAGGTTTTGTATGGACGCCCCCTTCGTTCTTGTGTCCCTGCTCACCCTCAATCCTTCTCCAAGGAGTGGCAGGCCAAGACAGAGGATTGTGATCGCCGAGCCGCCGAACGTGTTCAGGACGTCGTCGCCCGCTACAACGACCACGCCCGTTCTCTCCCCAGGTTGAGTGTCGGCACCCAAGTCCGTGTTCAGGACCCGACCTCCCTACGTTGGGACAAAGTAGGCGTAGTCATGGGTCTCGGTAGGTCACGGGACTACCAGGTGCGGTTACCCAGTGGTCGTGTGTGGTGGAGGAACCGCCGTTTTCTCCGCCCCGTAACAATGCCTTCTGCTGGCCCCGCCACCAGTGTTGAGTCCCATACCCTTCCCAGTGATGAAGTCCCTCGACGCTCAGAACGGATCCAAAAGAAAAGGTCCGCTCAAGACTTTGCTATGAGCGTATAGGGGGGAGGGAGGTGTATGTATATTATGTATGCTGGATTATATATTATGTATGTATATTATGTATGTGCTCCATTTATGTATTATTTATTCAGCCTAGCTAGCAGCGTGTGGCAATGTAATTACCATATCCCACATGCTTAATTAATGTGCCTGGCGACGTATGGAAGCTGCTAATGTATCACTTGCCATACGTCGTCTATAGCAGTTGACAGGCAGCCAAGCTGAGGAGCGCACTACTCCCCTTGTGTACATATCTCTGATCCAGTAAATCGAACCTACAAAATCTATACAGGTGTTTATGTTCTCTCCTGTATATTGAACTTATTATCCAGAACCTAACAATGTTGTTATGTTATGTTATGTTATTCAGGTTTAATTTTTGTTTTCCTATTTAATTTATTAGGAATTCAATTATATTCCAATAATAAAGATTGATAATAACACTTAAATACTAACATGTAATACGCATGTTGAAGCGTAGTACAATATTCATAAAGTTATTCTGATGGTCCGTCTATCTTGTCAGTTATAATCTCGAGGAGTGATAGACAGAAGGACCAATGAGAGTGACAGATCTTCTTCCTTACGTGACAATAATGTCAGTTTGTGTTTGTTACTGATAAACTGACTTGTGTGTGTGTGTGTGTGTGTGTGTGTGTGTTTGTTTTCAAATTCCCTACAAAGTTATTTTTATTAACGTATGTGGAGATAATTTCTATACTGAAAGCCATCTAGACATCTAAAGTTAAGAACACTTCCGTACATCTTATTTACAACTGTCAAAAACACGAAGCTTGTTCACCATTTCAAACCAGACACTCAAATCTAAACACCGGCACAAAATAACACACCTGCTGAAATACACACCTGTTGAAAAATCCATCTGATGAAAAAAACATCAGCACAAAAACAGCTGTAGAAAACACACCTGCAACACTCCCATTAAAGAACACACCTGCTCACCAGAATTCCTACACAAAAACACACCTACACAAAAACACACCTACACAAAAACACACCTACACAAAAACACACCTACACAAAAACACACCTACACAAAAACACACCTACACAAAAGAACACCTACACAAAAACACACCTACACAAAAACACACCTACACAAAAGAACACCTACACAAACCGACGGGCAGAAGTTAAACTCCTAAACGCCAATATCGTCTGCCATCCCTGATACTGCCGTTCACATCCTGATACTGCTCCGGCTATTCTGTTTACTGCCATCCCTGTTACTGTCTGCCATTCCTGTTACTGTCTGCCATCCCTGTTACTGTCTGCCATCCCTGTAACTGTCTGCCATCCCTGTTACTGTCTGCCATCCCTGATACTGTCTGCCATTCCTGTTTGTCTGACATCCTTGTCACCGTCTGTAATCCACATCACTGTTCACCATCCACATCACTGTTCACCATAGACATCACTGTTCACCATCCACAGTACTGTTCACCATCCACATCACTGTTCACCATCCACATCACTGTTCACCATCCACATCACTGTTCACCATCCACATCACTGTTCACCAACCACATCACTGTTCACCATCCACAGTAATACTGTTCACCATCCACATCACTGTTCACCATCCACATCACTGTTCACCATCCACATCACTGTTCACCAACCACATCACTGTTCACCATCCACATCACTGTTCACCATCACATCGCTGTTCACCAACCACATCACTGTTCACCATCCACATCACTGTTCACCATCCACATCACTGTTCACCATCCACATCACTGTTCACCATCCACATCACTGTTCACCATCCACATCACTGTTCACCATCCACATCACTGTTCACCATCCACATCACTGTTCACCATCCACATCACTGTTCAACATCCACATCACTGTTCACCATCCACATCACTGTTCACTCATCCACATCATTGTTCACCAACCACATCACTGTTCACCATCCACATCACTGTTCACCATCCACATCACTGTTCACCATCCACATCACTGTTCACTCATCCACATCACTGTTCACATATCCACATCACGCCCACCATCCACATCACTGTTCACCATCCACATCACTGTTCACCATCCACATCACTGTGTAATGAGTGATTGTCAGACCAAACCTTACAGCCCAGAATTATGTCACATATAACAGCAAGTACACCACAGACCTCGTGGTACCACCGCATTCCAGGTTGACACACCTCAGGTCGACCCTAGGGACTTGACCTGGCCCGCTAATGACGTGAGGCGGGTGACCTACAACCGCACCTAGCCAAGACACCTGGCCAGGACCACACCTGCACACACCACCAGATCAAACCAGTTTAGTGTTAATTGTTAGAGGTCAAAAGCCGGCTGGGCCGACCCCATATAAAGGCCCTGCAGTCCCGTCCACGGGCACTACATTTCGACAGTCCATTCGAGATTCGATATTCGAGATTCCATTCGGGATTCCATTACGATTCTCATTCTGGTTGCTGTCATCTCTCTCCCGTTCGGGTCGTCACTCGGTTCACTAAGCAGAGTCACGCACGTCCCCTCCCCAGGTCGGGAGGGAGACCTCCCGACTAGACCACGGCATCGTCAGCTAAGCAGACTCTCCCTGTGATGGAGGCAGCCCAGCCAAGCATTCACTGGGCCTCCGTCAGGGTACACGTGAGTCTTGTCAGAACGTCCTAGGGTGAGTTACCTACTGTGGGAAGTGTATTCATTCAGGTGTGTCCGAGAGTCAGTGTCAAGTAACGTAAAGCATGATGTGTTAGTACCCCGATATAATAGTGATATTAATGTGTCCATGTCATTGAGTGAAGTAATAAATAATTGTATCAAGAGGTGTTTAACAAGTTGTCCCTTTAAGAAGTGATATACGTGTATTGACATACGAGATAAGATAAGCGTAGTGACGCTGTGCAAATAACATCCAGGCCACGCTACCAAGTTTCCTATCTTTACATTCCTATACTCTATACTCTCTCCTATATATATATATCTTCCTCTTCTCTGTTTATTCTGTCTCATTACATTGGCGGCAGCGAACTATGACGTTAACCCACGCCCCCGCGTCCCTTGTTATTGGTAACAGTGTACTTAACGTAAACCCATGCCCTCCCCCGTTAGCCATAACACCTGGCTCGTTAGTTCAAAAGTGCGCGATAAGAAGTTCCTGCTAGTAGCGTGAAAAGTGTCCTAGTGTGTCATCTTTACAGCTCAAGTCAATGTCTCTCGTCGTGGTATGTGCGAATTTTTAATAGAAATATGTTCAGTGCTTAACGTAATTTCTCAGTGTCACCCGCTATCTGTGGCATTCTCAGTAGCCCCAGGGCAGTTTGATTGTTGGTCAGTGTTGAATGTAGCCATTATGTTTCAGTGATGAAAGCGGTGTCTGTACTAACTGTTATAACTTAACATGTCTTTTAACCTACATCCTCCTCCCTGTCCTAATCCTTACCTCACCCTCCTTACCCTTCCTCCCATCCCTGTACTCTTTGACGCGCAGTGATAAATGATATTCAGTGTAGTGCGCAGAGTTTCACTCCCCGACCCAGCCTGATGAGAACATTGTCGTGACGGAAATGATAGTTGCCAAACATTGACGTATCGTATAAAGTAAACTTTTTTTTTGCGAATGCACTTCCAACTAATCCATCACCCCTTTAGGATTGTTTCTCTGTCAAATGTCACACACAGTACCACCCATGGCCAGCCGGACGTCAACCACAGTACATACGAGCAGAGAAGAACCAGCATGATGAAAGCAGCGTGATGAATGCAGCTTGATGAATGCAGCTTGATGAAGGCAGCACGAAACCCACCACACACCACGTCACTTCTTTCAAGTCCTCCCTTGGTATAGGATTAAGAAGATTTTATATTTTTCTACTTTAGGAAGTAAGGAGTGTGGAATGGATCGCCACACAACGAACCCTGGTGAGCCCAGCCAGGGAGGGATTCACCACTGTGGAAGGTGTAAGACAGGACGGTCTTTGGTCTCGCCGACACTCACGTACGGAGGGCGAGCCCTGGTCCGCGGAACCTGCCTTACAGTCATCTAAGGAGACGACAGCCCAAACAGTGGACCGGCTCATCCCGGCCGGAGAGGGCTGACGGCAGATGAACAGAAAATCGTCTGGAATATGTTGAAAATGATGATGTTGCAGAGAAGAAATGCAGATGAAGCAGAAAAATTCATCTGGAATATGACGGAAAACGAAGATGTATAAAGAAACTCAGATGGAGCAGAAAAATTCATCTGGAATATGAAAATGAAGATGTATAGAGGAAGAACGCAGATGGGACAGAAAACTCGTCTGGAAGAGTATAGAAACCAGGAGGAAGTGAGAAGAAGTCAGAAGGTGGAGAAACGACCTACAAGGTGCGGTATGTGAAGAAAGAAGACAGAAGACGTGCTATGTGAAGAAAGAAGACAGAAGATGTGCTGTCCTGACATCACAAGAAAGCCGATGATGAAGGACCAACCGACTACAGCTGCTGAGCTGCCGCCATCCCCTATTTTTCAGATACCAGCTGGATGGAAGACGTGAGCTATGCTGGACCCAACTAATGTACTGATGTTGTTGATGTATAATAAAAAGATATCAATACCCTAATATGTGAAGTAGGAACATTTTTTGTATTTTGAAGTATTTTCTCTGATTTTGTTGATGTTTACTACAAAGAATGTCTTTTTTTAGGCTCACTTTTTTCTATGAGTTCATTTGATCAACGTCTTGGACTACGAAACACGATGTTGTAGCTATATTACTGACTGAGATGAATTATTATTTTGACATGGAAATGTAACACCTGTTATTGTTTGTAGAATGTGATTTGCAAGGTTGCCTCGGACACTATGCTACATATGAAGGATTTTTTTCATTCTATGTTCACTTGCTATGTTTCCTTTTTCTCCTGGCATAGAAGCTTTGATCTTGGCGGGAGGTATAGTGAGCTTTGTCAGATCAAACTAGCGCCAGTAGAAAAACATACACCTATGAGATTGTTGGTTGTAAATGTGAGACTATGTTAGCGCCCCAGGGATTATCTTTGATACCACACGTGATGTTGCTGTCTATATGTGACATCAGTCTCTGTGATGAAGCCTTGGTCTTGGCGGGAGGTGTAATGAGTGATTGTCAGACCAAACCTTACAGCCCAGAATTATGTCACATATAACAGCAAGTACACCACAGATCTCGTGGTACCACCGCATTCCAGGTTGACACACCTCAGGTCGACCCTAGGGACTTGACTTCGCCCGCTAATGACGTGAGCCGGTGACCTACAACCGCACCTAGCCAAGACACCTGGCCAGGACCACACCTGCACACAATTATCCAGATCAAACCAGTTTAGTGTTAATTGTTAGAGGTCAGAAGCCGGCTGGGCCGACCCCATATAAAGGCCCTACAGTCCCGTCCACGGACATTCCATATTCGGCATTCGAGATTCGATATTCGAGATTCCATTCCTATTCCATTATCATTATCATTCTGGTTGCTGTCATCTCTCTCCCGTTCGGGTCGTCTCTCGGTTCACCAAGGAGAGTCACGCACGTCCCCTCCCCAGGTCGGGAGGGAGACCTCCCGACTAGACCACGGCATCGTCAGCTAAGCAGACTCTCCCTGTGATGGAGGCAGCCCAGCCAAGCATTCACTGGGCCTACGTCAGGGTACACGTGAGTCTTGTCAGAACGTCCTAGGGTGAGTTACCTACTGTGGGAAGTGTATTCATTCAGGTGTGTCCGAGAGTCAGTGTCAAGTAACGTAAAGCATGATGTGTTAGTACCCCGATATAATAGTGATATTAATGTGTCCATGTCATTGAGTGAATTAATAAATAGTTGTATCGAAGAGGTGTTTAACAAGTTGTCCCTTTAAGAAGTGATATATGTGTATTGACATACGAGCTAAGATAAGCGTAGTGACGCTGTGCAAATAACATCCAGGCCACGCTACCAAGTTTCCTATCTTTACATTCCTACTCTCTCTACTCCTTCCTATATTTATATTCTTCCTCTCATTGTATTTTGTAGCATTACAACCACCACCATCCACATCACTGTTCACCATCCACATCACTGTTCACCGTCCACATCACTGTTCACCATCCACATCACTGTTCACCATCCACATCACTGTTCACCATCCACATCACTGTTCACCATCCACATCACTGTTCACCAACCACATCACTGTTCATTAACCTCAGTGTGATTTAAATATGTGATCAAAACTCTAACTGTAGCCAGATACAATTAAAAGAATAAACTATTAAATCTTGGAAAACATACAGTACAGTACGGCACAGAAACAACAAGACCTGTAATTTTGGTTTCTGTATTTTCTCTGAAGTGTATAAATGTAAATTGGGATATATTGTAATATGTTTTGTTTTCAAAATGTTTATTATGTAATGATTTTATTTGATATGTAAGTATGTATGTATGTATGTATGTATGTATGTAAATTGAGTTTTATTCATAACTCGTTTTACTGTACATAAGTGAGGTCGGAATAGCCAATATGGTAGGCCGCACGAAAGCGAGTGAGTGTCAGTCTGTGTGTAAGTATTAGTTTGTGTGCGCTTTCATGTGTACTTTCCATATTTGTTATAATATTATGATATATGTTCATGTGTGTGTTTGTGTATACATCTACCCGAACGTTCATGGTCATGTTTTATGTGCTTTCATGTGTGCGTTCATGTATACTTCCATGCATGTGTTCATGTATATATAAAAACATAAGAATGGAGTAAACTACAGCGGGCCTATTGGCCCATACTGGGCCTCTCCCGTTTACACCCAACCCGTATC
>NW_024734637.1:0-13470 GCF_018991925.1 Homarus americanus | reverse complement strand
TGTGCTGTGTAATAACCTGCTTTAATATATGTTCATCTGCATCTTGACAAGTAAAAATAAAATATGAATGTGACAGTGTATTGACTGGCACTGTTAGAATGATTGCCAGTTACAAGTAGCCTCGTCAGCTTGTGTAGATGCTGAAGCTGAACTATTATGTAAAAATGTTAATGAGTTGACTTGCACTTTATAAGACCATCATGCAGTGTGACAGCAACTTGTAAGGAATCATCTGTAAGTATAGTTAGCTCTCAAAATTTATAAGCTGTTTACACAACGTTATTTAACATCATCGGAAACGATTTGAAGTTGATATGCATAAAATTGTTATATTGATTTGAAGAGAATGTCCATTAGTAACATTTAACAAGAGATAATAACATCCAATATGTTTCCTCTCGAAAATAGGACAATTAGCTGGTGTTAATTTTTTTTTGTGTATCAATTTAATTATTTATTTTGTTTTACGGCCACTATCTGAAGTTGACTCACAGGCTATAATTTGGTACTCGCGTCCTCTACACTAGTCAGATATGAAAATATTATTTGTGGAAGTCTATAGAGGTTTAAGCTGCATTAAGAACATTGCAAGACAGTCCAGCATAGATGTTGAATTGTGTTAATTCATGTATGATAATTGTTAGTTTCTTAGTTTGTCTGATAATCTCGTCAAACATAAAGGTAAAGTCTGTGTCTCCTTAAATCTAAGTATTTACTTTATGAGATGGCAATTGCTTCTCCATCGTATCTACGTCATCAGTCATAGTTGGTATGAGATATATACATGAATTTGAATAAGCCTTATGCTTGACGAAGAGAATGGTCTTTCAATATATTTGTGAGATTTTGATTAAATTTACATATGTATGTAAGTTTTGAGGGCGTCAAAGATTCCTGTACTTGAGTAGATTTGGAATTATGACGCCCTACATCACTGTCAACAAAATGTCCCCACTGGAGCTCCTGGTTTTCTTACTTGAGAGAGGTGAGGCGATACTGGTTACATACCCACAGCAGCAGCGTAATCATACTTCACACAGCTGTGTGAAGGAATAGCAACACGTGTAGAGGAGGAGGAGGAGGAAGATTGTGTGATGGACTGCGTGCGTGGACACAGTGTACGGAGAAGAGACAAATGGCCTCATGAAGGACAACACGAGTGTTCAAGTATTAGATATCGTTAACGTAAAATGGCAATTAAAAAATTCCCTTACGTGAAAAAAGAATTGTAGGGTCAGTAATGACGGAAAATTGTCTAAATAATGCAAAGAATACCAACACCCAAGTAAAACACACACACACCACACACACACACACACACACGCACACACACACACACACACACACACACCATCAACCAGAGTAGTAATCACCTTATTTTTTAAAGATATACAAGAAGATTTTAAATGCTCCAAATTGTGTGGAGAAAGACCTATCACAGCCACTTCCGGTACACTCTTCTATTCTTCCTCTTCCTCCTCCTTCACACACTTTCTTCCTTCTTATCCTCCTTCAACTACACTCCACCCCAAGTCCTCCCTCACCCTTCCCCACCCCGCCTTTCTTTACACACGCCGCATAAAATTCAAAATGACTTAAAACATAAAGCATGAAATTGTTTGGGAATTTTTCAATTATAATTTCCCCCAATTACGACGCCTGACACCTACTAGGTGGCTCGTGTGACAGACGACCAAAACAACGCTCCCGCTAAGGCTCCTGTGCATGCCAGACACAGCGTGGGATATCTAAATCAACCTAAATAAGTGTGCTATTATGTGGAGGAAGTGGATCATATTTTATGGTGGGTGTGTGTGTGTGTGTGTGTGTGACTACATGAAGTAAGCCAATAGAGTGAAGTAAAAGAATGAAAAATCTTACTTCCATCAACATATCCGATACCTGACCATTATGAGCATATTAAACAGCTTATGATGAATTTTGGACATATTGGACATATTGTCTCTTAACCTACGAGTATTAAACTTAATAACTCAAGGGGTTAAGTCATCGTACTCGAGGGGTTAATGGTCATCTTCAGCGCTTCTAAAAGTCACTGTTGGTAAGATCTACACAGCATTTCCTGTATGAGTCATTTGTCTTCACTCTTCGTATATGAGTCACTTCTTTTAAGTCAACGCTTCTGCCATTAAGCTTCATGCCCCATCAAATAATTTTATTCCTTACAATTAAGCACCGAGACGAATGAACGAGGGAAATATATATATTTTTTTACAATTATCGATGAAAGAAAGAAGAATAATCGTGTTAGTTTATTTTAAACGTTAAGAGAGAGAGAGAGAGAGAGAGAGAGAGAGAGAGAGAGAGAGAGAGAGAGTTAAGATGACGGAAGATGATGATGAAGATGACGAAAGATGACGGAAGATGATGATGATGTTTTAATATGATAATTTTTAGGTCGTTTCATAAACCAAAAATTTCATCATCGTTTTCACTCATCCTATAATGTTCCTCGGGCTAATTATGACCCTACGGGGAATCAGAAATTGAACTACAAGAGGATTGAAAAAGCTATACCTACACCCCCCTCCCCCACACACACACCTGTCAGTGTTGTGGATAGTGGATTGCTCGATATCCCTGGATGACGTGGATACCAAAATGAATAATCCACATCAACACCATCAAGGAAGGCTACCAATACATTTCCCCTAAAAAGGTTTGTCATGTTACACCCAGTTGACCTGCTCTGGATCACAACCCTAGCAGCAGCAGGGCCTTCTACCTTGATATTGAAACAGTTTATTTAGCCAGGAAAATAAAGACACAGAGTCGATAATAATAACAATATTGAAACGGCTGAGCCAGTTGAGAGCCTGAGTTCTCTTGAAGGCACTGATCATTTATCTCAAGGAAGTATTATGTAATATTTAGCATCATCTGGAATAGTACACGCAACATGGTGGTAGTAAGAACATATCATAATGTTCCCACGGTTATCACCTCTGCAACACTAATCTCTACAAGGCCCTTCGTAACAGAGCCATTCGTAAAATATACTCCGCAAAAAAGTCATACTATCCTGTCAGGCTGCATCACCCTGAGGTAGAGTGACAACAGCCAGGGTATGGTAAATGTATATAATGTGTATAACCCTGGTCTTGGTATGGTTGATGGTGATATTGTTGGAGGTGGTCTATTTCTAGAGAGTGTAGGGCGCTAATACAGGAGTATCCTTCTTCAGAGTACTATAGTTGTACTCCGAGGAGGCTGCAGCTGAAAAGTGAAGACAGCTTCTCGGAGGTAATTGAGGCTGTTACCGATTCCAACGTTGATGGCTTTGTTAGTACTTGTATCGCGACTGACTAAATCAAACGTGTTGGTGTAGTTTAAGAAGGTGAGAACTACAGGGGGCATATGCATTTGTAGGTTGTTATAATGAAGATTAGGAAGTTGACAAGACAGTTTATGGTGGAGGAGGCCTTTGTATTGTTGAATTACTGATGGTCTATGAAACCTGAACAGTCCGTAATAAACCGAGTCAAATATAAAACTCTTGCAACTTAGAAGATCAGGATGGTGGTGGATGGCCGTAACTCGTTGAATGATTGTAGACTTTGTGACTTCGGTACTGGAGGGAAGTATTAATGAAGGGGCAGAGAAGTATAGCTAGTTCAGGGAGATATTCTTGTAGAGCTTCACTGGACGGTCAATGGGATTAAGTATTCAATCATAAAGACCTATTCGCCTGGTGACTTCAAACACTTGTACCAATTCAGTGGGTAAGGGCATTGGCAGCGTCAAGGTGGGGACGTGTCTAACATATTGTGTCAAAATGATCATTGATTTTTTTTAGCTATAAATAAGGAGGATGCGCTGTGCGTCTTCTTCCTTAAACCACATAATCTCTTAAGGGGTTCATTAATCAAATTGTCTAACCTAACCTAACCTAACCCAACCCAGTCTAACATAACCTAACCTAACCCTACCAAACCTAATTTAACCCAACCCATCCCAACCCAGCCTACAGAACAGTGGACAATAAAGACCTAAGCCAGGGCGAAGAACTGGCACTAGAGGCACGGAAGAAGCTCATTAGTCAGTAGAGCACCTGTATGATGTACTCATAAGTACAGCAAGTGAGGCGCACCAGTGGAAGATAAATTGGAAGGGAAAATTTTAATGATCTAATAAAATGTTGAATAGAAAGTAAATGATGCTACATCTCTGCGTCACCGACCTGTGTGTTAACCCTACAGAGAGAGGAGAGGTGGGGAGAGTAACATCACAGAAGCCTCACAGCCATTCGCTACAGAATCCAGTTGAACGAAATAAACACCGGAAAACACTGTACAAACACAAGAGAATTTTATAATACAGAAAATATTGGAAACAAATAAATGGGAGTTGCGCTATTTTTCACGAGTTCCTTTTTAAAAGCCATGATTTATTGTGATAGCTTATCGGAAACTTGTATTATTTTTCACTCCGGGAGAATGAAGTTGCTGGAATATGTAAATGGGATATCAGTAGAGGCAGAGATAGAATTGATAATGCAAGGATCATTAATATTGGCCCTGGGTCCTCCCTCCTTCTCCCGGGTGATTGATTACTGCAACTTCAGACTGTAATGCCCTTTCCATCGCTTCTTATTAATTGCCGTATCAAAAACTTATCAAAAAGATATAAGAATTAATGTCCCAGTTTCTCCTTTTCTTTTTTATTTTCTTTAATGTGTGAGAGGAATTGACGCGACATTTTTGGTCTTACTTTATTTAGTATATCTTGTGACAATATACAAAATAATAATGTGAAGAGAGCGATGTAATCTGTTGAGTGAAAGTACTGCATGAAAGTTTAGTAGATATGCAAATGAGGAGGGGAAGCAAAAGTGTTTATAGAGTTCCAGGAAAGACAAGATTAATGTGGAAAATAACCGTACACGCTTTGTACTATCAATACTGTATACGGAACAGGAAAACCATATTACTTATCGTTCAGAATCAAATAATAATAATAACAGAACTACAACTACTACTGTACTACTGCCACAACAACACGGGGAGTCTGGCGTATTCATGGGAGGAAGAATATCCACAATCTTTAGTTCTTAATAATATATCAATAAACTTTGATTATTACAATATGCTAATATATACATTAGTTACAATAATACGGGTATGGTACGAGAAGACAACAAACATTACAGACTGAAAGAATCGCTGTTTTATTCTTTCTCGTGCTGTACGTTCGTCCCTGAAGCTCTGTGCCCCAAAATTACGACCAGAAGTGGTGTTCTATATTACATGAAACAAACTAAATTTATGGAAATTAAAGAAAAATCAAGAGCCATAAATAAAGTAAATAAAACACTCCACAAAACGCGGTACTCTGTGTAAAACGGTACTATAATTTCCATCGATTTGACTTCTAAAACAGAGAAATGTTTCAGTGTAAATAAGAGAACAATATTTTTTTTATATACAATGATTGGTATTTGTGTAGCTGTCTGAGTGTAGAATAAATGGCGACTATCATAGAAAGCCAAAGAGAAGTTTGTATCTGCATGATCTTCGTGATGTTTAAAGTGAGAACTGGAAATGTGGTGAGACTGTCATTAGGTAGATCCACAATTCACTAATTTTATTGAAAGGGGATAAATTCTCATTTATCTATCACGGTTTGAGCTGGTTAGAAAACACCTATCATGATAATGTTCATTGTTAAAATATATCCCAGAAAAACTATATCTATAATTTGCTGTTGGTGGATACAGGGTGAAACAGACAATAACATTAGTAATCAGGTTTAAGTTAGAATATAGAACACAGTGTAGAGGGTGGGAGCTATGAGAAGGATCTTTACGTCGTGTTTATTGCTCCCATAAGAGGAATATCTAAGACAATGACACAAATCCCACATCTTACACCTGATATATAAACAAGGTGATGAAAAGTACCGGTAATGAAGGTCTTGATAAAACAACACTTGTAGACGACCAGTGAGGAAGATTTGCCAGAAATTATGTGAGAAATATACTGCTGCTAGAGAGGTCACTGAGAGGGGTTGGAAGCGAGAGGAGAGAGGGGATATTTATAAAGAGAAAAATTTATGAGATAAAAATCATGTAACAAAAATGTGAATGAGGAAAAGGAGAGAAAATTTTAAAAGAGGTTAAGTGCACTAAAGAAAACCGAGGTATGAGAGGAAAAAAATTGAAGTCTATGAAGGTAAACATAAAGGACATAAAAATTAAATAAAAAATGCTAACATGAATGAGAGAAAAAAAGAGTAAAAAAAAAGCGAAGGAAAAAGTGTGTTATAACCAGCTGCTGGATGATGGTGGGAGAGGATCAGGTCTCTTGGTATTCTTTTGTTTCTAATGTTTGTGGTATTACCTTATAAACCCTTAAGGTGCCCAAGATTCCGGCCCTATACACCAGCTGACTCGTAACATTGTTTTAGATACATAGATCGTCACAGAGTAAGTCTGGGGTGGTGTAGAGTTGGATCATGGCCCAATAAGACTGATAAGACTGTTTCTCGGTGTACTGAACGCTCATACAACACCATCGTATGTCTTAGGCCGGTATAATATATATATATATATATGTGTGTGTGTGTGTGTGTGTGTCTTTGTGAGAGTGTGTGTGTGTGTAATAATAATAATAATAATAATAATTAACGGTTTATTGAAAGAGCTTGGCAGCCAGAAGGCTGAAAATATACAGTTACATATTTGGGGAATGGGTTACGAATTACAAATAATATACAAGTGACATAAGTGACACAAATAAGACATATAGTAACTTAGATGTATAGTAACTTAGATGTGTGTGTGTGTGTGTGTGTGTGTGTGTGTGTGTGTGCGCGCGCAAGCTTCATCAACCCGCAGTTCGTGTTGTAAACTATGGGTGTACCAAGAACATATACCAGGAACATGACAGGAACCTCAACTCCCTGACTTGTCGACAGAAACCGGCAAACTTTCATTACACCGAGACAGACACACAGCAGACGACACGTGGCGCCAAAATATGATTGTCAGTGGACATATGAATCGCACATGTCATTTGGGCGAGCCTTACACAGTTGATTACATCGCCCGGAGGAGAACAGCGTGTTGGAACGTCCGACCCTCCCTATAACGAGTGATGCTATCAAGTCTACGGCTCGTGCGTCTGCTGCATGAAAATGTTTCACGCTTTTCGAAAATTAAGAACAAGAACGACACCAATTGATATGGAGGGCATATATATTAACAAAGTGAATTTAACGAGTAGGGGGGTAGCGCATATACGTCTCATTTTGTGTTCCGAGATTGATTCTTTCCTGGGTCGGATGTGTGAAGGGTGTGGTCTAGTGTAACCTGACTGAACATAAAGCAGGTTTTTCTCTGGGTACTCTGGTGTCCTCCTGTAGCCTGGCTGACCTGTATGTTGATATAAGTGGCGAAGAGAATAAGAAAATTCTGAGAAAAAAACATAAGCTGTTGATTGTTATGAGCTGCTGTTGAGCTGATATGTTCTGCTAATTTGATGTGGGGAGGGAAGTGTGGGGCAGACGGTGTGGGGGCAGAAGGTGTGGGGCAGACGGTGTGGGGCCTTTAGGTGAATGTACGTAAGACTCAGATTCTCTTTCAGCCTCCACCATCCATCCAGCTTAACGGTACTACCCTCTCTAATGTTACCCACTTTCGGTATTTCGGCTCCCAACTGTCCACCGCCGCGGATGAGAAAGATTTGTTGGTATTTAAATTTACAGAAAACGAAAGAAAAGATTGATAATATATGTACTGTATATTCAGGAAAAATAATAATAAGTGAATCAACTATATATTGATCAAATAAATGATGACGTGCTCTAAATTCTATTATCAGTTGATAGCAACACGATAGCCAACCCACAAATAAAATGTAAATTACATACGACATAAAATTTTGGATATTCATAAAACAATTTACATGACGTCAAAAGAGTTCTTTAAATTTTTTGTTGGACTGTAAAATGTATTTTGTAATTTGGCTTAAATTTCATAGTGGATATATTTTTGTCTCTTCTGCTTAACAATATTTCCTTGTTGCTTTCCATTTCAACTTATAATTTAATTATCTAGAAGATTCTTTAGACACTTTCAGAGCTGACTCACACAAGCAGTAAGATGAAAAAAGTCTGAAAAAAGTTTATTACAGCTTAATTTTGTTCCTAATAGTTCTCTCAGAAAGATTTTGCCTCTTTGTTGTGTTATGTGTCGCCTCTTCTTACTCTCTCAAGTATTAACTGATCCATCATGTGTGTAGCATCTTGATGGGTCTTCGACACGTGGCGATTTACACGAGTAATATTTGCCTACACATTAAATTCTGTTCCGAGAGCAAAAAAAAAAAAGAAAATTTTTCGTATAGTATCATTTTGTTTGTTATTAAAATATAAATCTAATTATACAAAAGATATGTAAATTAATTGAAAAATTATATCACTAATACTGAAGCAGTAGACAATTCGACTAAAAACTCGCCCAGTGATATTCAGGTGTTGTAATAATTATGTTAAGCTGATAGAGAAGAGCTGATTCTAAAATATACTCCCACAACACCTTGCTCCCGAGTCTAGTTTTACCTAACAGCCTCGACAACATAATCCAGAGACGTCCTCCCCCTTAGCACAAGTTGACGACCCCTTTGTTAACAACATTATCTGGTCTTTTATTTATGACATTCATTACTAAGATATTATACATAACATTACATAGAAAATACATCCACTTCCTGTAATACCTCATTGAGCTGATTAATATGAGGTGAATTACTACTTTTTATTCTCGAATATCAAAACTCAGAGCTGCATTAATAAAGTATATAACACATACCATTATGCGAGTTAAGGAACATCACCCAAGGGTAAAGATTGTAAAAAGCAACAACACATTAGACCAGCAGTTGTGTGTATCGTCAATTACCAGGCGGTGGTGGGGTAAAATTCTGCGGTTACCACACGCCAGGTTTCACTACCTTCCCCCCCCTTTTTTTTTTAAATATACCGTATACCGTATATATTTTTTACCTGTTACAATACTTCCCGAATACACACGCCGTTGGTCTTTATATAACAACAGGAGAAATCTGAAATGTCGAGTATAAAAGCTCCTAGGATCAGTACAGTATCTCAGTAGGCAGGTATGTATATGATTACCTTTACATGCATGTTTTTATTCACGTATCCGTACCGTATGTATAAAGTTCTCTATGTATTAATAAATTTCATCAAATTATCTCAAAAACCAACGAGTATGTTTCAATAAATTTATGTATATTCGTGATGTAAGAGTTTCATGGGTGATCGGGATGTCACTCTCTAAGAAGTGTAATATTTGTTTTTTGGCACTTGAGGGATGTCCACCGTTATCTAGGCAAATATTTTCATCATAGTTTTTTATACATGTAAATAGAAAGGTATAATATTTGACCTTATCTGCCAGCCTTACAATAGCCTCGTTATGTCACCCCTTTCAGGTGCACCAGAGCTCCTTATACCACTCCATGGTGATCAATTAGTGTGCGTGTGTACTTGATCTTTATCTTTAATTTCACTACTTTTAAACTTTTTACCTAACCTAACCTAACCTAACCTAACCTAACCTAACCATTGGGTACTTTTCATATGGCTTAACTATTACAAAAGAAAATTATTGATGGTGATCTCGGCCAATATTTTGATGGGACGAAATCACTAAAATGGGCTGAGGTCACCACTGAATGTGGGCCGAGGTTACCACTGATGCCGAGGTTTACTGGATGTGGGCCGAGGTTACCACCAGATGACCTGCCATTACCGGATGTGCTGAGGTTATCACTGATGTGGGCAGGGGCGATTACTGGATGTGGGCCGGAGGTTATCACTGGATGTGGGCCGAGGTTACTACTGAATGTGGGGCCGAGTTACCACTAGATGACCAAGGTTATCACTTCGATGGGGCCGAGGCTATCACTGATGTACGAGGTCACCACTCAATGTGGGCCAAGGTTACCACTAGATGTGAGCCGAGGTTATCACTGGATGTGGGCCGAGGTCACCACTGAATGTGGGCCGAGGTTACCACTAGATGTGAGCCGAGGTTATCACTGGATGTGGGCCGAAGTCACCACTGAATGTGGGCCGAGGTTACCACTAGATGTGAACCGAGGTTATTTCTGGATGTGGGCCGAGGTCACCACTAAATGTGGGCGAGGTTACCACTAGATGTGAACCGAGGTTATCACTGGATGTGGACCGAGGTTACCACTGGATGCGGGCCGAGGTTATCACTGGATGTGGACCGAGGTTATCACTGGATGTGGACCGAGGTCACCACTGAATGTGAGCCGAGGTTATCACTGGATGTGGACTGAGGTTACCACTGGATGCGGGCCGAGGTTACTTGGCCGAATTTACCATAGGCCGACGTCACTGGCACCCGAGATTGTGCTGCTGTCATCAACACAAGAAAACGCCTCAGCTCTTGTGTATATGTAAACACTGATATTATGATCTGATTTATAATTAAACCTGAAATGTTGGATTCTGTAGGTTAATAGAGATTTGTTAAACTATTATTTTTTTGGGAAAATTAACTTAAACAAAGAGACATCTGAAAATTTTTTCAGGCTTGTAAGGTCACGATGTCTCTGTTATATAAAGTTTGTAAGGTGCTTATATATTAGAGCTTCACTTCTCTTAATATACAGTATTGGTTAATGTGTAAAAGCTATTTTATAATGAATAATTCACTCCTCTTGTATATCTTTGTCACTTATTTATTCTTATACTAATACAATAAGCAGAGCAATGAAGAATATATATACTTTATCAATAAAATGATTCCATTATAACCATACAGTAATTTAATAAGTCGGTAAATGAGGAAGTGAAATACTCTCTCAGAATTGTATCAACTTTATTAAGAAGAATTATTTAGTAATTGTTTTATAACGCGTGGCATCTCCAAGACCATCTATGTTTTCAATCCGTCGACCCTCTAGAAAATACTTTGTGGTTCCCCAGTTGAGAAGCTCTGGTAGAGAAGTAGAGTGATAGTGTAGACACCGACACAGGCTATAAACCAGTTTAAAATAATACAGATGGGAAGTATACATGATGAGACTAACTTCGCGATTACTAACACATACTTAAAAAAAATCATTATGGAGAGGAACTATCCGGTACACGCAGTGAGTTTCATTTTGACTGATGTGTATGTGGGCGAGCCTCCCATCACCTATAAGGCCATCAGTGACGGACACACCTGGTCTGGACTACTAATCAAAACAGCTTCTAATTTCCATGGTTAAGGATGCCTGATATTATTTCCCATTTGAAATACACTTAAATTTGGATTAATTCAGGTCATCGGACTTAAGTGACTTTATCTTGTTAAATTATTACCATTAGCTACAACAACACGGAATGTACTGAGCATCAGGCGAGCTTCTATAGGTTTTAACCTTATTATGCCCTCGTTAACTAGTGGGTGGAGTAAACCCGTACCCATAATAAAACACCAGTTTGATAAAGGAATAATGACCGTGTAGAGATAAATCTGTAATGTGGAGTAATCGCTTAATAGATGCTGTTTCACGTGATATTTTACTTAGACTAAAATTATCACTACCATGAAACATCTGTACGTGTTACCAAGATTAATATACAAAGATAAAGTTCTATTAGAATATATCAAATATAATCCTCAAATTGTTTTCTATATATGTTTTAATGTAACCTAAAACTAAAGGGCTCATCAGGAAATACTAAATAACGTATAAGTATTTTTCTTTACAAAACAAAAATTGAATCCCTATTTGAAAACAGATATCTCAGAGTGACAAGGTGACAGTTGGTTGCCTCTATTCCGGGCTTTGAATGTTTACATATATTTGATCCTAAAGGAGTAGAAAAAGTAAATTTACTTAAAATATGAGAGTAACATTTTTTTACCTAATCGTTATCAATTTTATATTATATGTAACCCCAAAAAAGAGTATTTTTATTACCTGACTGTGGCTACAGCTTTAGTGTGTTTACTTATGTGTTACCAGAGAATTAGGCTAAGGTCTTGGGTGACTCCTCATACTTTACTTGAGCAAGAAATCTATTTTTTCCCCGAGATCGAGATTTTTAAAAGTTGAGATCAAGATCCTTCGCAATTTTAACATTTATGAATCATCTAAGGACTTGCCCGCCCAGGTAGCACTTGAGTGGCTAAACTTGAAATAGGATATTCTTTTGGTCGTGTATAAACAACTATGACTATTTTCAAGTTAATGGATGGCTGGAGGCTTAGTGTTATTAAAAAAAAAAATAGCGGAAATATTTACCAACTAGTATGGGTATATACTGTACTGTACGTACTAACTACCAATGGATTTACATTACCATGATTATAAATTAAAATTCCGGACCAAACAGACGTACAACTTGTGATACCCAGACCCACTGAGACCACCACCATGCACTCCTCTCAACCCCAGACCTCTTAAAAGATATCTACCGCCTGAATATTAAAATATTTGTGAAACCTTATTTTGATCCCATTGAAAATTATTATGACATATACTCATAAGTTCCTAAGAATTACCAAATACCAATAATTAACTGTGCGACCATTACGACATGTCTATTTCAATCAATCAATCAAACATGTCGGTACAGTGATTTCAATGGCAACTATTAATTTACTAATCATTGTACTGAATTACGTAAGATTAGTAAGAATAAATCTTTTTTTTTTTTTTTGTCCTAAGGCTCAACAAATGGTAACGTCAATATAGCACCATCATTAAAATACAATATAGTTCTTTATTCTAACTCTCACTCACTGTCCTACACAGAATGTTTCTCTAGAGCATACATGTTAATTGTAATTACTGGGTGAGGGTCAAAACTCTGCCTCTCTCCCCGGGGGTGTTGTACAGTCCTGAGAGTGAGTTTCACTGCCTCCCTCCCTTATAGCTCTCCCTGCAGGTGCTGGGCGGCCGACGGCATGTGTGTGGTCTGGTCGCCCGAATAACCGCACTGAGACTAGGGTTGCCATACGTCCGTATTTTCCCGGACATGTCCTCCATTTAGGTTTCGAAATCTTCATCCGGAAGGAATTGTTAAAATTTTTCAAAAGTCCGGAATTTCAGCTAACATCATTTTCTCCACGGAAAAAAACATGAAACTGTAATGACGGGAGAGAGAGAGAGAGCGAGAGAGGAGGAAGGTGGAAACCGTAGAGATCTCGTTCAGTTTTCGTCAGTTGATAAGTCACTTGTACGCCTGTAGGTGTTGTCAACTTAGCTGTCAAATATTTGATTGATAAGGGGGTAGAAGTTGATGATGTGAAGTGTTTTGACCAAGTTAGTAACCTGAAGCAGTTTGTGGAAAATTACAAGAGTGATGAAGAATTTAGTAATCTGCCAACACATAAAAAGTGGACCAGACACTTTGAAAAATCAAAGAACATTGAATGCCACTCAGAATTGCTAAGAATTG
>NW_024734636.1:0-19412 GCF_018991925.1 Homarus americanus | reverse complement strand
TGATGTACTTCGTTTCGGTTACATATTATACCTCCAAAAACAGCTGCTAGTGATTGTGTACAGAACCTACGTTACACAACAAAGGGTTATATACACGCTGAGAGTAAACGATATTATTACTGAATCATTTTCCGTTACATGTACTCCTGAAACGGACGTAATAAAAAGTAACTCCATGTTGTCCATTAACACATAATAGAACATATAAACGCGCGGTAATACAGTATTATGATCCGTATACCGCCTTTACGTTAACAGCTATATAACACGGGTATGTAACACGGGTATATAACGCAAATTATCTTTGGAGTATATAACACGGGTATATAACGGGTATATAACACGGAAAAAAAGCTAGGTTACTGTACTCACCTATGGTCGTGAGTGCGGTGGTAACGTATTAGAAGCGCAACAATTTCACACTGGCCGGCCTTGAAGAACCCCTCCAGCACCACAGTCTCCAGTAGAGGTAGTCTCTCCTCGATGCTATAGTTATCCTTAGCTGTTTCTCGATCTCAAATACACACAAGAAAGAAGGTTAAGTGGGTGTGTTGGCTGTTGTTGTGTTGATGGAGGAGGAGGGAGAGAGAATATTTGAATGGGAATAAAAGCACAAAGGGAAGAGAGAAAGAAATAAAAGAAATAAAAGAAAAGAAAATCAATAATGAAATAAAAAGTAAAAGAATAAACGTAGTGTGCAAGAAAATAAGGGAGAAAAGACTGATTAATCTTGCCCTAACTAATGCTAGTGAACGCATCTAGTTAGGTTAAGTTAGGTTGGAATTTACGTTAGGTTAGGTTGGAGTTGGAGAGTTTAGGTTAGGTTAGGTTAGGTTAGTCTTAGTATAGTACAGAATGTTAACCTCTCCCTGCCTCCTCCTCCTCTTCTATCCTTTCTCCTTATTACAGATCTCCTCCTCCATATATATCCCCTCCTTGCAACTCTCCCCCCTCCTTCCCACCTCTCTCCGTTATCCTCCCTTCCTCCTCATCCCCCTCCATACCCCATCTTCATTACGCAGTAGTTCGTGTTGCTGCAGTAGTCGTAACAGTGTAAGCGCCTCCGGATGCAATTATCTTAACCCAATAGTCAGTCTGAACAACAAGTTATGTGAGGGGGAGGAGAGAAATGAAATGAGAGGAGGAGAATGATGAAGAGACTCGAGATGGGGAAGAGTGAGAAGAAAAGGAGGATGGTGGGAGGAGGCCTATCTTCCTCCATTCATCCTCGCCTTCTCTCTCTCTCTCCTCCTCTCCTCCCTATTTCCTCTCTCTCTCTCTCTCCTTCCTTTTACTCTTATATTATCATCAAATCGCTTCTCTCTCCTCACCTCTGTTTTTACTCTCCCATCCAGTCTGCCTTTGGATTCCTTCCTTCCCTCCCTCACCCCCACCACCCTACTCTCTTTAGCCACTTCTCTCACCCCTTCACCCTCTCTCACCCCTGTCACCCTCGCGTGGGCAGGTTCGATGATCCTTAATGAGTAGGTGTGAGCGAGGTGGGCGATGTGAGGTGGTGGGCGATATTAATTAGTGGGCTGTGTGAGAGTGAGTGGGCGTGTGTGAGAGTGGTAGGCGTGTGTGAGTGGTGGGCGTGCAGGGAGGGAGGGAGTGCCGCAGGCGACCATAGAAAAGAGAAATTGGGCAGTTAGTCCTCCTGGGGGATGACGTGGAAGAGGGAGAGAGAGGGGTAACGGGGAAGAGGGAGATACAAGTGAAACCGAGGAAGAGGAGAAAGGGGGAGGAGAAAGGGAAAACACGAAACCAAGGAAGGAGGGGTGGGGAGAGAGAGAGGGGAAGAGTGAAAGAAGGAGAGAGAGAGTACAAATGGAGGAAAGATGGTGAGAAAGAAGTAGAAAGAATAAATGAAAGGAGGAATGGGAGAGAAGGAGAGAAGAGGAAGTGTAAGAGAAAGAAAGAGGAGGAGAAGGAGGAGGAGGCAGGAAGTGGAGTGAACAGATAGTGAAAGTGAAGATAAAGAAAGAAGAAAGAAGAAGGAAAATAAGGATGAGGAGGAAGAATGGAATAGAAGACCTAGAATAAAGGAGGGGAGGACACAGAGGGAAAAAACAGAAGGAGAGCAGAAAGAGGAATAGAGAGAAATCTGAGGATACTGAGAGCCAGAGACAGATAACACGATAGCACAGACAGACAGACAGACGGTTGAGAGACAGACAGACAGATAAATAGATAGATGAAGTAGATGAATGCAGACAGGTGATAGATGAACTGATATAGATGAACTGAATGAATCAGACGAACTAAAACACGCAGAAAAGAAAAGCGAGATGGAGACTGCTGTAAACTGCCAAGCCAGGAAGTAGAGAGTTAACATCAGGAGGAAGTTAAGTAAGTTACTGGAGATGTGTGGTAAAAAAGTGAGGAAAATAGTTTGTTTTAGAGAGGAGGAGGAGAGGAGGAGGAGGAGGAGGAGGGGGAGGAGGAGGAGGAGGAGGAGGAGGAGGAGGAGGAGAGCTGTTTGTGCCCTATTGATAAGCTTAATTGGACAGGTGAAGCATCACCTGTTTGTTTCTAATAAGTGATAGTGATACGATGCTGTTTTGGTTTGAGATGATGATGATAATGATGATGATGATGATGATGATGATGATGATGATGATGACGATGATTATACCATCGATAAAATGATAATAATAATAATAATAATAATAATAAAATAATAATAATAACAATGAAAATTAATAATAAATACAAAAATAATTATAATAACAACAATAACAACACCACCGCCTCATCACCACCTCACCACCACCACACAACACCATCACCACACCACCCACCACACACACCACCTCACCACACCACCACACCACAACACCATCACCACACCACCCCTCACCACCACCACACCACACACCACCTCACCCACCCTCCCCACCCTCACCACACCACCTCACCACACCCTCACACACCACCTCACACCTCACCTCCACCTACCAACACCACACACCTCACACACCACACCCACCTCACACACCACCACACCACACCCCTCACACAACACACACACCACACACCCTCACACCACACACACACCACAAGCTGCTTACAGTACAGTTCATGTAGGTATTTTCACAAACTCTGTATATCGATATCCACACATTACCTGCCTGGGGCTGCAAATCGTCAGGACTGAGTTAAGCTCCAGTCTCTCTACCATTATACATTCCATAGTATTCAAATCTTGTGCAGGAGATGTGAATGAAAAAAATGGATAATAATGCAGAATTATGACCTTGAATAATGTATGATTATTGTTTCTTGAAAGGTTTAATATCAAATAATAATAATAATAATAATAATAATAATAATAATAATAATATAATAATACAATTAATAATAGTAAATAAATTAAAAATAAAAAACTCCCACAAAACATTGAAAACACTGAACGCCCTCTCTATCCACACTCAGTAGTAAGGTATATGGACAGGGGCGTTCACAGGCGTTCGAAAATAAATGTGAGCGCATCTACCCGAACGAAATCTATTCCCATAAGTCGAGGAGTATTTGTTAAACCCGGGTCACTCAGCTGTAGAATCATGGCCTTTTTTTTTACAGAAGAAAAATATTTGTTTTCTCCCTCGGTTCTGGACTAGAGATGGGGAGCTTAAATTTTTATATATATTGAGATGGGGAGTTTAATATTTTGTATATATTGATCTGGGGAGCTTAAAATGTTAATATATTGATTTGGGGAGCGTATATTTTATTTATATTGATCTGGGGAGCTTAAAATGTTAATATAATGACATGGGGAGCTTAAATTTGTATATATTTTGAGATGTTGAGTTTAAAATGTTTATCTATTGATCTGGGGAGCTTAAAATTTTTATATATTGATTTGGGGAGGTTAAAATGTTTATATATTGATCCGGGGAGCTTAAAATGTTTATCAATTGATCTGGGGAGCTTAAAATTTTTATGTATTGATCTGGAGAGCTTAAAATTTTTATATATTGATCTGGGGAGCTTAAAATTTTTATATATTGATTTGAGATTTAAAATGTTTATATATTGATCCGGGGAGCTAAACATTTTTATATTGATCTGAGGAGCTAAATTGTTAATATAATGAGAAAAGATCAAATGACTGGCTCAGTACAATATAGCAAGTGACCACCTGGGGAAAAACACAACTTCAATTTAATATTAAACAGAATCGTCGAGAAAAAATTTGTACCATTCAGAAAACCTTCTTACAAAAACAAAAGAAAATACTCCTCAAATTTGAACAGTCGAAGAGGAGAGAAGCACAAAAGACTATAAAACACACAATATATATCAAAAAAAAAGTAAAAAAAAGTTCTAACTTAAAAAGGAATATATACTTTTTTCCACACTTTTGGATAATCGAGGAGGAATAAAATGGACGTACTGTATATATATGCAATCACAAAAAAAATCCCTTCAAGGAGAATTTTTTCCTCAGTATTGAACAGAGAAGGAATATAAAATGTCTATCTATATATATCGCGGGAATAAATCTTTTATGGGGAAAATGAGACAAACGAAGGCTGTATGTATGTATGTTTGTGTGTGTGTGTGTGTGTGTGTGTGTGTGTGTGTGTTGGAGAGGTCATCGTGGGGGTGCGTAGTCGCTGTCGGGGGATTTGTTGTTGTTGTTAGTTGTCGTGGGTTACACAGGGAGGTCAGGGTTACGATACAGGGAGGCCAGGGTTATGACAGGAGGCCAGGGTTACGATACAGGGAGGCCAGGTTACAGGGAGGCCATGGTGTCGTTGAGGCCAGTTACGACACAGGAGGAGGTGTCGTTGAGGTCAGGTTACGACACAGGGAGCCAGGGTTACGACACAGGAGGCCATGGTGTCATTGAGGCAGGGGTTACGACACAGGAGGCCAGGGTTACGATACAGGGAGGCCTGGGGTTACGATACAGGAGGCTGGGTGGTGCAGGTCAGGGTACGACACAGGAGCAGGGTTACACTAACAGGAGGCCAGGGTGTCGTTGAGGTCAGGGGTTACGACACAGGAGGCCAGGGTTACGACACAGGAGGCCATGGTGTCGTTGAGGTCAAGGTTACGACACAGGAGGCCATGGTGTCGTTGGAGGTCAGGGTTACGACACAGGAGGCCATGGTGTCGTTGAGGCCGTTACGACACACCTTTTTGTTGTCACTTCATTTATCGATTTATTTATACCCATTATTCTTTATCACCATCACATTTCTTATTACCATTATCTATTCCAACTATCGTCTGTTTATATAATCAATCTATCTATCTGTCTATCGCAATTTATAAATATTCATCTAGCCTATGTTTATTTATATCGATTTATCAACAATTATTTTTTCTTTTATAATCATCTATTATTATTATTATCATCGTCTCATCACAATCTCATTAAGTTTTCTACATTTATAATCTTCAGTTACCAAGGGTTCGTTCGTTCGCTGATTCGTTTCCTTAGCATGTTCGTTCAATCTCTGGTTCGCTCATTTACTGGTTCGTTCATTCACTGGTTCGTTCGTTCGTTCGCTGGTTCGTTAATTTACTGGTTCGTTCATTCACTGGATCCTTCGTTAGCTGGTTCATTCATTCACTCTTGTTCGTTCATTCCCTGGTTCGTTCATTCACTGGTTCGTTCGTTCGCTGGTTCGTTCATTCGCTGGTTCGTTCGTTCACTGGTTCATTAATTCTCTGTCCGCTCATCCACTTGTTCATTCATTCACAGGTTCGTTATCTTTTTGGTTCGCTAGTTCGTCCATTCGCAATTCGTTCGTTCTCCGTGTTCGACGTTGTGGAGAGGAGCGTGAGAGGAGACAGAACTCGACCCTATTCCACCATCCTTTAACTCTCACCCGAATATGATTTAAACATTGCTAAAGTTCCCGGTCAGTGTCTTCATCACATCATTCCTCCAACACTTGAAAAGTATAGAGGAAAATAAAGTGGAAGGGCGGTAGGTAACGAAGGTCTCTCAATCTTTTCTATTCTCTAGGACATGTTGGGAAAAAATTGATGACTTGTGGTGGATGTGATCGATAGTACTCATTGATTTGTTTACGATTAGATATATATATTTTTTTCGTCATTATTATCGTTATGTTATGTTAGTTATGTTATATTAATATTTATGTTATATAAGCAAAAGAGTATAACTTTATATAGTTACTTAATAACATCAATCACGTTCGTTTTATTTCCAAATGCCCTTCGATCCGTAGAAACAGTTTATTAAAGCGATCACCCTAATTGACACTGCGCAAGTAACCGATCTATCCCCATAAACAAACGAAAAAGTAATGTATACAGATTTTATAATTTTATAGTCATTCTGAAGAAGTATATTGTTAATTAATAAAAAATAATATACACATATTTTTTCGATTATTATATAAGGTGTTAAAACAATGCCACCCACAAACGGTACACGAACAAACAACAACAAACACTACCACACAAACACACAACCACACAAAACAAATAAACATACAAACACAAACACCCAAACAAACACACAAAACGAACAAACACAAAAAACAAAGAAACAAACATTAATGACAGTATTGACGGCCAAAAAAAATTGGACGATGTTCTGTAAAATACGAGACAGTTGTTGTTTTATTATAAGTGAAATGAATTGGTATCATCTGTTGTGTGTTGGTATTACAGGAACGGGAGAAGAATGTTCCTTTATCTATAAGTCCTTGTATATCAGATTATATATTGAACTTATCACAGTAGCGTATAATATATTTAGTATCGCTGTTGTTGTTGTTGTTATTTGTTGTTGTTTTTGTTGATGTTGTTGTTGTTGGTATTGTTGTTATTGTTCTTGTTGTTGTTAATGTTGTTGTTTATATTTAACCTACGTGCTATTATAGTTTATTGTTACACCTGTTGGCCAGATCAGGTGTGTTGAGTGATCAGTGACGTCTGTACGTTAGGTTAGGTTAGTTAATCGTAATGTGTTCTGTGGGTCAAAAGGTCACAAGGTCACAAGGTCAAGGTCAAGATCCACATTACCATAAGCATCACCCCGGTATGAGTCAGCACCTGGCTCGAGTGTGGTTCAGCCGTCTGCCACACTACTCACTGGCGCTACCTGTCACCGGGGGTTACCAGGCCGTGAATATCTTCCCTACTTGAGAAACTTTCGTAATCGTCCGAGATGAGAGGAATCTTAAGACGAAATTTGAAGGAAGAGAAAGTTCTTGAGTACTATTGAACTCTAAAAAAATTCACCGTCCTTATGGAGTTTATCGGCGCTAACTTGTGGAGGACGGGTTAGGTTAGGTTGTTGGGTTAGGTTGTTGGGTTAGGTAGGTTAGGTAGGGTGTAGGGGTAGGTAGGTTAGGTAGGTTAGGTAGGTTAGGTAGGGTAGGGTAGGGTAGGGTAGGGTAGGTAGGGTAGGGTAGGGTATGATAGGTTAGAAAAAAATAATAAAAAATCAAATACAAATAACAGTTCAACTAAATATATCAAAGAAAAGTTTATTTAATTTTGAAAACCTCTAATACCAACGGCCAGCACTCACGCGCCCCAGTGACCTGAATTAACACGTATCGTTACTAAAGTTTGCGATACTCAGAGGCCAGTTGCTGCTAAAGACTAACCTACTGTGGCAATAACTTCGTCTCTAAGTCGACGGTGCGGGCGTTAGCGGGCGTGAGTGAGGGGTGAGTGAGAGGAGCCGACGTACGAGTGGGCGTGAGAGAGCGAGTAAGAGCGAGTGAGAGTGAGCGAGCAGGTTTAACAACAGGACGTTTATGGACTGGTAAACTGTGTCCAACCTTCAACAGTTTTTCCTGGCAGAACACGTGTGGTGAGGCAGCTGGTGGGGAGAGCGGTGAGTTATGTCCCGCCTCCTCCACCACAGATAAAAACTTCACGTTAGGTTAGGTTAGGTTAGGTTAGACTTTCGCGTAAATTCATAGTTTTTCATTTGAATATAGGACCCCCTACAACGTCTCCACTCCCTCCCCCCACAACGCTCCCCACTCCCTCCCCTACAACGTCTCCCCACTCCCTCCCCACAACGTCTCCCACTCCCTCCCCCCCTACAACGTCTCCCCACTCCCCCTCCCCCCCCCTACAACGTCTCCCACCCTCCCCCACAACGTCTCCCACCCTCCCCACAACGCCCCACTCCTCCCTCACAACGCCCCCACTCCCCTCCCCCCACAACGTCTCCCCACCCCCTCCCCCCTACAACGTCTCCCACTCCTCCCCTACAACGTCTCCCACCCCCCGTCCCCTACAACGTCTCCCACTCCCCGTCCCCCCACAACGTCTCCCACTCCCTACAACGTCCCACTCCCCCCCTCCCCCCCCACAACGTCCCCACTCCCTCCCCCACAACGTCTCCCACTCCCCCCCCAACGTCTCCCACCTCCCCACAACGTCTCCCACTCCCCCTCCCCCACAACGTCTCCCACTCCCTCCCACAACGTCTCCCACTCCCTCCCTACAACGTCTCCCACTCCCCCTCCCTACAACGTCTCCCACTCCCTCCCTACAACGTCTCCCACCCCCTCCCCTACAACGTCTCCCACTCCCCCTACAACGTCTCCCACTCCCCCTCCCCCTACAACGTCTCCCACTCCCTCCCCCCCACAACGTCTCCCCACTCCCTCCCCCCTACAACGTCTCCACTCTCCCCCACAACGTCTCCCACTCCCCTCCCCTACAACGTCTCCCACTCCCCCTCCCCTACAACGTCTCCCACCCTCCTCCCCACAACGTCTCCCACTCCCCCTCCCCCTACAACGTTCCCCACTCCTCCCCTACAACGTCTCCCACTTCTCCCTACAACGTCTCCCACTCCCCCCCTACAACGTCTCCCCCTCCCCCACAACGTCTCCCCACCCCCTCCCCACAACGTCTCCCCTCCCCCCTCCCCACAATCTCACCCCTCCCCCCTCCCCTTCACCTGTCCTCTCCCACTCCCCCCTCCCCCTGCAACGTCTCCCCCTCCCCCTACGTTTGCCCGGCTCTCAGGTAACGAGGACTCTGAGGTAAGTAAATTGAGGTGTGTCTTGAGAGGACCTGACACCCACCTCCAGCAGCTGCTCTTAACCTGTAAACAACCAGGGCCAAGTGCTAGTGAAGGAGGGTTTGGAGGAAGGTGGGGAGAAAGAGGAGGAGGAGGAAGTGGTGAAGGATACAGGGAGGAGGAGGTAGAAGAGGAGGAGAAAATGTAAGAAGAGGAGGACGAGGAGGAGAAGGAGAAAGGGAGGCACCCCACAACATAGAAGAAGGAAGAGGAGGAGGAGGAGAAACGGGAGGTACCACACAACATAGAAGAAGGAAGAGGAGGAGGAGGAACAGCAGCAGCAAAAAGAAGAAGAAGAAGAAGAAGGAAGACACTCAGAAGGGATAGACATTGTCACAAGGAAAACAAGACTCGAGTGTCCACGACCCAGACCACGAGACGAGTAGAAGGACGAGGGGTAGGTTAGGTTAGGTTAGGTTAGGTTAGGTTAACGTTAACATAGATAGGATAGGATAGTTAAGCTCTAGGTGATTCGAGAAACACCCCATCATCAGTCAACCCAGGCTGACAGGCATTAAGCTAACTGACGCAGCAGCCAAGAACGATACTCAGGAATTTCACAGATGATTTAATATTTTTGAGGGAGTCAATTTTGGCCGCATTCAAAAATACAAAATATTCCTAGTTTAATATAGGTTCATTTTCCAGTTACTTAAACAGCGTCTACTTATACTTAAACTTAAACAACGTCTACTTATTCTTAAACAAGGCCCACTTATACTTAAACAGCGTCTACTTATACTTAAACAGCGTCTACTTATACTTAAACAACGTCTACTTATACTTAAACAGCGTCTACTTATACTTAAACAGCGTCTACCTTATACTTAAACAACGTCTACTTATACTTAAACAACGTCTACTTATACTTAAACAACGTCTACTTATACTTAAACAAAGGTCTACTTATACTTAAACAACGTCTACTTATACTTAAACAACGTCTACTTATACTTAAACACGTCTACTTATACTTAAACAGCGTCTACTTATACTAAACAAATCGTCTACTTATACTTAAACAGGCTCACTTATACTTAAACAGCGTCTACTTATTCTAAAACAACGTCTACTTATACTTAAACAGCGTCTACTTATACTTAAACAACGTCTACTTATACTTAAACAGCGTCTATTTATACTAAACAGCGTCTACTTATACTTAAACAACGTCTACTTATACTTAAACAGCGTCTACTTATACTTAACAACGTCTACTTATGACCCTCACCCTAAACATTAGCTGTTAATAGCGTTAGCGTCGCCGTTGTCATGGTTACCGTGGCCTCCAGGGATAGACATAATTTTTCTTTTCGAGTATTTCTTAACTGGTTACCGACTCGAGGGTATGAGCCTAAACCTATTATTTTTTCTTGGACATAATTAATTTCTAAGGTATGTTACCGTATTATACTTGACCTTTAACGCTGTATGGGTTAAGTTGGGTTGGCCCCCTTTACCATGGTTGGTTGTTGTTAGGTTTGGCTAGATTTGGTTAGATTAAGTCCCCGGCACCATGGTCACTGCCGTTTGTGGTGTCATGAGGCTAAATATTTAGGTGTTTACACGAGCTACTGCGGGTCATAAATCACGTGTTCAATACTCACCCTATTTGGGCTATTGTGGCTGCCAGCTGACCTTCTGACAAAGTTCATTCACACTTTTTACCTTTACTGCTGCGTCTAAAATACTGTAACTAACTATTGCAGTGGTTAGCAGGTGAAGGCCGTCCTCCTACAGCAGCTGATTCAACCACAACTCCTGCCCACTGCACAGTTTGTTGAGGTGGCCAGCGTCATTCTTTACGGTAGACTTAAGCAATTCACCTACTGATGGATCATATTACACGATACTGCCTAAAGTTATCGTTTAATGATATGTCACAAAAACTTAAAAATTATTATCGGACAGTCGTTCATACGGTGTTGTGTGAGCCCTCCAACACCACCACACCTACCCACCAATACCACCCTACACACACCACCCCACCACACAACCACCAACCAACACCCACCCTACACCCACCAACATCACCACCCACCAACCAATACCACCCCTACACCACACCCCCAACACCAACACCACCCCAATACCACCCCTACACCCCCACCCCCCAACACCCACCCCTCACCCCCGACCTTGCAACTGCAGCGAAAAACAACAAGCTTGGCTCTGAGTTTCTTGATCCAGTTGGTCACCGTCAAGAAGGCGTCCTCGCTGATCCATCAAGGTTAGCAGGCTAAAAGGTGTCAGTGTGAGCTATCAACAGCGAGTTCACCAACCTTTATCAAACTTTATTATTATTATTACAGTGGTTAAGGTCAGGATCAACAGAGTAAAGTTGAAACGATTAACACTACGATGAGGTTAACCCCTTCCATCACTTACAAACTACCAAACAACCCACGGTAGTTATCACTCCTCTCCCCTTCCTTCCTCCACCTCCGAGAGATTCTTTACGAACAATATATGATTCACTTATCATCTGTTTTATGCCTCTAAGATCGTTAAGTATCCCCTAAGTAGTATTCTTACGAGACTTATTACACGCTATAAAAGGCCGAGCATAATATAAAAGTATGTTAACAAAACTTTCGTGGTGAGAATTGTGTCTTTAACTTGTCCACTTTCTGTGTTGTCGGGAAACTCAAGTTATTTATCCTTCACTCTTTATAATAACTGTTATTACTTTGTGCTTGGAGGAAACTGTGAGCAGAAAGGATATATTTATCTCCTAGAAAATAATTACAGGTGTAGTGATAATATTAAAGAGGGTTAATGAGGTACAGGGCATAACATACCTGAGTCAGCGTCCAGTAGAATGAACAAGTACGTTTTCTATGGTGTTTATAACCCCATAAACTGTCCCCTAATTCCTTCCTCATTAATCGTCCTTTCTCGTTATCTAAGTCATTTTAACGCATATTACTAATTAAAACACTCACGACGATAGTTTTTGCATTATTATTGCTGTTGTTAATGTTATTTAGATATTAACGCCGAAATTAACACACACCAATTAGATCACCTGCAAACTTAATCTAGTCAAACACCCTGTCAGGCATTTCTCTTGTCCAAATTCCTGTTGGTGGTGTGGTCACTGCTGCTTTTTTGTTTCTCATTGGTTGTTATTATCTTACCTAAGCCCTGATTGGTTACTTCACTCAAAACAAGTTGACGTTTGTTATTATACAGGTATACGATTTATCAGGTAAAATTATGTTATTTATTACTTTTTATTGACTATAGTAATGACCAAAATACCGAATTAAGGTTCTTTTATAAATATTAAGCGATTGTACAAGACTTTAGGAAGTAAAACTATTATTCATGAATTAAATGAGGTATTACTGCACACACACACACACACCTACATGTCACACTATCATTTACGTACACACACACACACCTTACATGGTTAAAATATACGATCAAAATCCTTCTGCTCAAGGTGTTATAACATACTTGGGATCAGGACACGACAGGAGGATGAAGACATCCTACCCAAAACACCACTACTAGTATATCTCGCAGGATTCACGCCAACATACAGAAATTAACTACAGAGGCTGAGATGAAATGCCCCTCTCTTCTTCCTTTACTTTATTATTTTCTTATAAACTAATTCTAAAAACTTAACATTCATCTACGTAATGCAATGTTATAAAGTTTTTTTAACTCTATAGGTAAGATAATTGCTCTAGAGACGAAACAGTCTTGGATTTAAGGATATTTCCTGGCAATTTTGGGAGGTGGAGAAAATTTATGTTAGCCTCGTGTCCAGCAATGGGTTTAAATCAGCCCCCTCCCCTACCCCTCTCCATCACCCCCCCCTTCTCACCTCCTCCTCCCCTCATCCCCCCTTGTTTTGTTCACAGTTTCACCCCATGTTCTCCACTAATTTTCTCCTCCAATTACCTGATCGATTTTGAAGACAAGGCAGCGTTAGTGGATGCGGTGGAGGTGAAGGGTTAATGTTATTCCGTCCTCCCCCCTCTCTCTCTCTCTCTCTCTCTCTCTCTCTCTCTTCTCTCTCTCAAAAACATTGCACACACCAACTATAAATGCGTATGTCCCTTTTAAAAACATACACTTTTAAACACTGAAGGCACTTACGGCCATGTATATTTAAAATGTTAATAAATTCTGTATCATATATTGACAGGTGTTTATCATTTTATTCCATGCAATTAACCTGGTGCTTTTAACTGCTATAAAAAATAGTTGTCGTTGTAGCGCTTGTTAATCTGGTTGAATGATTTAGTGTTTAATAAATCACCACTAAATCTCTTTAAATATTAACATTTTGTTTTGATAATATGGAGAAATGACGATGTTTATTGTATTGGTGTGTGTGTATGTGTGTGTGTGTGTGTGTGTGTGTGTTAGTAGTATCCAACCTTGTGGTCAATTAATGTTTCAAATATGTTTTATATTTTTTTAACCTGCAACATGGCTTCTGTGACCCCACCCCTGCCAGCCTTACCACACCTGCCAGCCTTGATACACCTGCCAGACCCTGTACCAACACCCCCTGGCCCCTTGACCACCCCTGCCAGCCTTGACCACCCCCTCTCTGTATTACCACACCCCCTGTGACCACACCCCCTGCTGACTACTTCTACTGCCAGCCAGACACCCCCTGCTTGACCACACGTGCCAAGCTTTACTACCTGTGTGTTACACCCCTGTGCCAGTATTACCCCCCTCTTGACCACCACACCTGCGGCCATTACCCTGCCAGCCTTGATATTCTTCCACATTACCACCTGGCCTTGACTACACCCCCTGCATTTAAATAACCCCTGCAGCCTTGACCACCCCCCTGCCAGCTTGACCACACCAATGTCGACTACCGCCCCTGCCAGCCTTGACCACACCCTGCCAGCCAGCCACCCCTGCCACTTGACACACCCCCTGCCAGCCACCACCCCCACACCCAGCCTGGTGCCACCCCTGCAGCCAGCCACCCCCCAGCCTTGACCCACCCCCTGCCAGCCCAGTCCCCTGCTGTAAAACTGATTAATCTCCCCTTGTCATCAGACTCCATCTAGTTATACCGCCGACAGCAGAATGAAATTAGCAACCTCTCCCCCAGCACCTGAACCCTCTCCCACCCCAAAATGGTAGAATAGGTTAGGTTAGGTTAGGTTATAGGTTAATTTACCGTGAAGTGAAATAAGTAAGGATGCCTAATCTTAAGGTGATCCGAAATTAAAAAAAAAACAAAAGTCGTGAAAACAATTCGGACAAAGACTTTAGTGTACAGTAATAACCGACCTGATTCTCAAACGTTCGTACACACGTAAAACACATCTCTTGACTGTGGCTGACAACACTCACCTCAATTAAACCAATGGATACACTAGATTTAATGGATTCTCTAAGGCCTGACATAGTAGAACACATCCATTACTAACATAAACACCTAACTACCCTATGAAAAAAAGGTATCTAATTACTACATTAATTATATTACTCACAAAGACAGGTTGCCGTGATATGGCAATATAATAAAACTTATCCCTTATATCTGATAATTTAATGGTCTGTTTATTGACCCATTTAAAGCATTGCCACCAAAGGGGAGTCTCACACCTTCTACTTTTTGGCTTATCTTGTTATCCCCTTTCTCCCTCTCTCTCCTTCTACTTTCTTTCCCTCTTTTCCTCCCCAAACCCCTCCAACCCCTTTCCCTCCTCACACCAAATGATTATTGAACACAATAATCAATATTCTGAAGGCTCCCCAACACGTACTGCCTTAGATAACAAACATTATGCTGCTCTCCCCCCCCCCCCCCTCTCTCTCTCTCTCTTTCTATCTTATTTTCATCCTTTTGTCTCATTCGTCCTCTTTCTCTCTCTTTTTTATTATCTCACTCTCTCTTCCTCCTCTCCCTCTCCTCCTCTCCCTCCTCCTCCTTCTCCCTCCCACCCCCTAAACTCTTCTCCTTCTCCTCTCCTCTCTCTCTCTCTCTCAGTCAGTGCCGAAATTGCATTGTTGATGGCTGACTCAAACCTTCAAAGGAAGCAGAGGGACAGTGTCAGAGTAGTCGTTAAATTCGTATTCACAAGTTCCAGTAACATTTGTCTCATTATTTTACCTTTTTCTTGGCTTCTTTCCTTTTCCTTCACCCTTCATTTCCCCATCTCCTTAACATTTGTGTCATTATTTTTCCCTTCTTTCTAATTTCTCCCCCTTCACCTCTGCCTCTTCATTTCCCTTCCTTCTGTCCTTCAGCTGTGCAGTCGGATAACCCGTCCACACACACACACACACACACCACACACAGCAGCGCCCTAACAATGGTGGACCACTTCCTTCCCCTAGGCTTTAGAGGCCTTACCCACCCACTCCTCTCCCTCACCACCACCACCCTCCACCACCTCCCACTCACCAAACAAAAAAAATCCCAGTGTGGAGCAGTGGGCTAAGAGTTTAAAAACAGGGTTTGGAGGTTGCAAAATAAGGGTATAATTGGTATTGGGAGAAAATAAAATACGATGAAAATTTGAAATAGGCAGGAATAGTCTAAAAAGTGGATAACAGTGGCCGAAAAAATTGGCCTTAGCAGATAGAAATGGTAAAATGATAAAATTGACGACGAGAGAATTTAGCACCTAACGGATATAAATAGGGCTGAGATAATAGGCTGGCACAGAGAAAGTAAAAAATAAGCAGAAATAAACAATAATACGCAAGAAAATAGGTCTAGGTCTCGATCAAAATTGTATTAGGTGCAGATTTAGACCAAAAATGAGGCACGAACCAAAAAATAGGTGTGAATGGAAAATCAAGACTAAAATGGGTGTTCTTGGGGATGAGCTATAATGGGCTATAAAATAAAACAAGGTGAACTGGATAAAAATAGGGTAATGGCGTGAACAAGAGAGGAGATATGTCAGAGACAAAGGGAAGCTAAGTAATAATAAGAACCTAGATTGAATTGGAATGGGCTGTACTAAGATCAAAATGAAGACTGGGAGAAATAAGCTAATAAAGTAAAAAATGGGATTGGCCTGATATAGCCTATTAATATTGAATTGACTGAAATAGGCTGTTTGTGAGACAATTCTAGCAACAGTGTTACAGAAAATAGGCACTGGACAAAAAAACTACGGAGAAAATAGGCTTGGAGGAAATAGATATAAAACAAACTACAGGACCTAAATAGCATAAGCAAAATAAGCTGAAATAAATAGACCTCGACAAAAAAATAAAAAATAGTATGTAAATAAGTTTGTAAAATAGGCTATACTATTTTACCTAATTCATAAACAATTTACAAAGGTAATTTATCCATACAGCCAATAGTATAGGTACAGTAATTTGACACAACACTGTAATGACGTGACCCTGTAACCTGATCCAGTGACACACACACACACACACACACACACACACACACACACACACACACACACACACACCCACTTCGCCCTTATGCCCTGTACTTAGAATAAAATGGTCCTTTATAGAATGGCTTATACAACAGCTATATAATAACTTCATCTATTGTATCAACAACACCACAACGATGCCAGAGTTCAAAACGTCACAATTTCCTCCGTGTTCGAGAATTAACAAAAATCAATAGCAACACCTAACAAGCTTTATAGATTTAACGTTCAAACAATATATGTATGTATATGATTCACTTATTGTTTCAGTTAGATATTAATCATTTTTTAATTTATTATAATATCGTGTCTTCAGGCTTTAATAATGTCCCTAATTTTGACGGTACCCATAAGTTCTTAACCAACGGACGCCATCAATAATAACTTATTTTACAATATATCTCAGTTATATAAATACAAGTGTTTACATAACATCATCTTGCATATTCAGTAAAGAACCAATAATATACCAAGTTCTCATAGTGTACAGATAGCTTTAAAACTACTAAACTCATCATTAGCACATAATTACTAATAACACAGTTTAAAGGATAAATATTTACAATTATATAACCGATATTTATTATATTATGGAGATATTATATAATTTTACCTCTTTCAATTTTACACAATAATACCTATCTTTCACAACACACACACACACACACACACACACACACACACACACACACAAGTGGTTTCATACTATTTCTTTGAAACAATAGGTGTAGAGACAAGGGTCTGAATGTTTACAGGAAAGACGATACAGACAGACGGAGGACGGTTGAACGACAGGTAGACAATTGAGTAGACATACAGGTGGGCAGACGGTGGGTATAGAAGAAAGAAAAAGAAAGCCAAAAAGAAATGAAAGAGGAAGGCGTGAGAGATGGGTGGGAACAAAATAAATGAGAGAAAGGAAAGATAAATAAAGAGGAAGGAGATGGAGGATGATAAAAAAGAGACAAAGGGGGACAAAAAATACAAAAAAATAAATAAGAAATAGAAGGAAAAAAATAAAAGCCAACAGAATTTTGCTTTTCCGGCGTTACGGGTTGTATGTTTCCTCTGGTACGAATAATGGAAACAGTGTGACTTTAACTTTGGGAGAGAGAGAGTAGGGAGAGAACTGTTCTCCCCCCGGTGAGTTGGCTTCTTCTTTAGAAAGTGCAGAGGTTGGGCAGTTGGATGTGCAGTAACGCTGTAAACCCAGGGAAGAGGTTAATCGCACATTCCTTGCACCGTAACCAGCCTGGATCTTGGGGAGGAAGAAGGGAAGGAAGGAAGGAAGGAAGGAAGGAGGTGTTCGTGTACCATGAGTCCGACGACGATGACTACCGGAAGAGAGGAGGAGGAGAAGAAAGAGGAGGAGGAGGACCCATTCAACATCTCGCGGCTAAAACTCTTTCTCTCCTCTTCTCTCTACCTCTTCTCTCTCCTCTTTCTCCTTAACCTATCCCTTATTCATCGTCAACTTTATCCTTCTTCTATTCTTTCATTCTCGTTGTTTTCTTTGTCATCGTGTTGTAAACCATCGTCGTCCAGTTTAGCCTACTCTTTCTAAAAATATCTACAACAGAAAACATATAAACATAATAAAACAAACATTTAGCCCTAACAGCAACAAGCCGGGTACAACCAAGCAGCCTGACCGAATTCTTCAGCAACCAAGCCGAACCTAGCACAACCCAACCAATTACGAACTATTATAAGCCAACAAAGCCGAACCTAACTAGCAGCCAATAGACCTAACCTAACAAACCAAGCCGGGCCCTGCTTCTTTAGCCGACCAGACCCTAGCACAGCAACCAAGCGGAACTAACCTAACTGACCGACGAGACCACCAGCACAACCCAGCAAACGAACCCTGGCTGGCAGCCCCGACCAGACCTAACCTACTTAGCCATGACTGAACCCTAACAACAACTGGCTGAACCTAACCTAACCTAGCAAGCCGAACCTAACTTCTTAACCGACCGAACCTAGCGCAACAAGTCTTCCAATATCTCTTAATCAATTTCATTTAAACAGATCATTAAACATAAATGTTTGTATAAAAATGTTTAAATGCTACCGGGTCATTTACCCCAAACTGGGAGCGGCAGTGGTACGGTAATTGGGAGATAATGGTGGGTTTGGTCACATGGTGTTAGGGGCCATAGTGGTAAGAATGGAATCTCTCTAAGGTAAATAATGTATATACTACTACTACTACTACCACTACTACTACTACTACTACTACTACTACTACTACTACTATACTACTACTACTACTACTACTTCTACTGCTACTACTACTACTACTACTACTACTACTACTACTGCCCCCTTTCTACTACTACTACTGCTACATGTCCCATGCTTGTGCCACACCTTCATACCATTTATTTACCAACATTGAATATCCTAATACATAAGCTATCCTATCTGTGTTAAATTGGTTGAGCCGCAGATCTATGGCATTCAGTGGCTGTGGCCTCTGGTCATCTCTGCAGCAGTTTGTGTCAGATGGGGGCAGAAGCTCTCGTTCCTGCTACTACTACTACTACTACTACTACTACTACTACTACTACTACACAGCAACAGTCGTGCAGCCAATCCCAACCTTCCTGTAGTCTGTGGTGTCTCAGGGTTGGCACATGTTACCTGCGTTAAAACGTGTGTGTGTGTGTGTGTGTGTGTGTGTGTGTGTGTGTGTGTGTGTGTGTGTGTGTGTGTGTGTGTGTGTGTGTGTGTGTGTGTGTGTGTGTGTGTGTGTGTGTGTGTGTGTGTGTGTGTGTGTGTGTGTGTGTGTGTGTGTGTGTGTGTGTGTGTGTGTGTGTAAAGCCGCCAGGTAAACGGTTTCAATTCATGGTATAGATTTACGTCAAGCAAAAGACATAAATAAAGCCATATGTACTTGCTGACAACGCTAATTCTGATGATAGCACACACACACACACACACACATATTACATGTCTTCTAG